>NW_022045644.1:0-53589 GCF_003285905.1 Drosophila hydei
TAGACTTAAAAGAAACTTTGCCTGCAGCTGATTGTGCGAAACTAAAATATGCAGGGGAAAGGTGCTTTGATATATTTAAGCACATATATAATGGAGCTCGCAGTTCTGGCCAGCGTCCACTCTCTGGCTGTTTATGCTGATTTATGCATTATATATAATTTAGACGCTCGTTTTGGCTAACAAGCAAAAGTTTTGCCTCGACACAACTTTTTCCATGGCAACATAAGAAAAATGTGTTTAAAATAAAAACAGCTCGAGAGTTATTTATGCAAATTTGATAAATGCCACTTGGCGCACATGTTACACAAAATATTAGATTTGCAAACCCAATTTTACAGCTAATTAATATTTTTGTTTGCTGCACATTTGCATATCAAACGAGTGCGTTACGATGCCGAGGACACTGCCAAGGACAATGGAGTGGGCTGGACGTAAAGATCCCACACGTACTCAAGCATTTTATTATTGAAGGTATTGCGGCTGAAGTATTTCCCCTTAATTGCCAATTTTGATATTAGATTGTCTTCTTTATTGGTTTGACCCGGTAAATCGTATTACACTTCTTGTTTTAGAGTATAATAAAATGTTACATTTTTTACGATCAAAAGTCGAAAAATGTTTATGTAAAGCTCAGTGCTAAAAAAGTAATTGCAATCTTGCGACCATTGAATCCATTATTAAAAATGTAACAAGAGGTCAAAGCAGTTGGGTGAGAATCAAAGTGATTATAAGAAATCAAATAATATTTCATTGATTTATATTTTTTTATTAAACATCAATAGCAGTATACGAATGTGGATTATTAATAAAGACAAAAGAAGATGAAAACTAGTATTTTCAATTAAATCCCTTATACAATTGGAGTACCTGACTAGCAGCTAAACTGAACAGAGCTCTTGTGTTTTTTTATAAGTTAATAACAAAGTCATAAATAAGAGCATTTGGTAACATAGCAGCACCTCATAAACATCAACTTTCCGACTTCGCATCTAATAAATTTCCTGCACTGCTGATTTATATCCAATTCTAAGGAGCTCATCAAATCGGCCGCAAGCTACAGCTTGCTATTGACATTAAATATAAGTTGACATTGAATAAAAAACATTTAACAAGTCTACATTCGGCTTAGACAATAAATATATTATTTATCCACTTTAATTAATAGAAAATTAACTAACCAAAACCATATATAAATACATATAAAAGAGAAATCCATTGAATATAATAATAATAATAATATAATAATAATAATAATATAATAATAATAATAATAATTTTCAAAAAATATTAATATTTAAATTTGCTTCTATAAACTGAACGAGAAACTGAATGCAGAACTCAATTTAATTAGCTAGCAATACGTTCAAATAACTTCATTTTCAGATATGTGAGTTTGTTACATGAAATCGAAGAAGTTATTATGGTTCGAAGTAAGATAGGATTACCAGCTATAAGACTCACCATAGGATTAGCGCATAACAGCTAAACCGACTCGACTATTAATACTGATCAAGAATAAATATACGCTATGGAGTAAGCCCCACTTTCCCTGTCTGTTACTTATACTTAAAAAAGAAAAGACTTTGAATTCCCGTTTCTAATGAGCTCAAGGGTTTGAGAGCTCAAGCAGAACTAAGCCCTTTGTACACGAATATATAAAAGCACAATATATCAAAGTTGAGAGTGGAAAAGAGAGAAAGCGAGAGCATGCGAAAGAGAGTTAGTACAAACAACTATTTATAAACTTATAGAGAAAATCATTTACTATCTCTGATTCACATAAAACAAAGTCGATGTTGTTCGATGTGCAGTTCGCATTAAGTGACTTTTCAAAGGTTTGTAAATCTGAAATATGAATTTTAACTTTTTTTCCACCCTGATAAACACCGTTTCGTCGATTTTATAGTTCCAATACTAAAAACTGGGCTTATATTTGGTTAAAGCTTTGCAACGCAAGCCCTTTATATTTGCATTAAATTCTGTTGACATTTTTGGATTGGACAAGTAATTGATTAGTTAAAGTAATAAATATCTGACTATGAAACCAATCCTATGCAATAAATCCACAGGTTTTCGCCTGTTAAGCCAAAACTTAATAAAAACAATTATTTCAGATTCTAATTAATTATAATAGGTTTTTGAAATGGTTAATGTCTGCTTCAGATCTATTACAAATTTTCCTTTCAGCTCTTTAGAAATGTTCGATTTGCGAAAGCAATTTCCGAGCATTTCGACTTCTTCAATTATTTAATTCCAAACTGAACATTTAGTTGCAATCTAAAAGTTAAAATTTATTTTTTTGCAATTTTGCTTTTTTTTTTACAAATTTTTTATTTGCATTTATATTTTATATACAATTTTACAATAAATTTTTGCCTGTTTGTCGTTTGCTCTGTTTGTTTCATTAGCTCGTTTGTCCATATCCGTTTTCTATATTCATATATGTATATATCGTAGTTGTTTCATATTATATTAAAAAAAATAAAAATATATATATATGTATATATATAGAGCAATACAGTGATGCTTGAACATTTGAAAACGAAAAACGAGATATTAACATAGGAATTTCGCTTGTTAAAACGCAAATTTAATATTTCATATATATATGATTAATTAATTTGAACATGTTTATACAATTCGTTCATATATATGTATATATAATTTGAGATAGTCGCATATGTGTATAAATATAGTATATACTTATACTATAGACATTTGTGTTATGTATGTAATTAACGCTTTACAAATTTCATTGCACTTATCAAACTCTTGATTGACTACAGTGGATATCGCTAGTAACGGAAATAGTATACATATATATTTCGAGCATATAAAACTATGTACATATTGAGTGTGAATATGAGCTACAAAAAGTCCGCGAGTTCTAATCATATACAGACTAATCTGATTTGGTGTTCGAGCTTACAAAAATATTGACAACGAAAAGGAAACAAATTTCAATTTTGCAGCTTTTATTTTCGTTTAATAAGCTATTTAATATAGTGAACAGATCAGCAAGCTAGCAAGTGATAAGCACTGACAAACAATATATACATCAACTTACAGTTGATAAGTGTTATTGCTTTTGGTTGCGTGTAGCGGATACCAACTGTAGTACGTACTTTACTTAATACTAAGAAGCCTTTTGTTAAACTGCCACAACGATGACAACGTTTATATATTTATTAAATTTGTTCACTAAAGTCGATATGTTTACTTAAATTATCAACATATAATATATATATATATATTATATATATAATGCCGTGTTTAGCATAGGTTATCCACGTCCACTAGTACGGTAGTATGGTGTTCATGTTTCGGGTTCCTACTAATTCGAATAGACTTAATAAACTAAACTTCGGTTCTAGCGGCCAGTGAAGGGCATCAATGCAATCAACAATCGACAATCAATAATCGGTAATCGATAATCGACATTCGATATTCGACAATCGATATCGATAATCGAAAATTGCAGCTGGTTTATTCACATTTGTAGTTTTATTTGTTTAAAAGCTTAATTTCATTTGGTTTTCTCGTTATGTTGTCAATTTTTCTAGGTATATAGTTCTATGCATTATTGTTTCAAATAGCCGTGTTTAGCAAACTCATTTCGATTATACAATATAAAAAAGCCAATTACTAAACAACAGCAACTACTAGTTAAAGGTTTTCGCTACATATATACTATATATATACACAATAGTTAATATTTTCGCACTTAATTTCAATTATTTGTCAACTGATATTTTGGTTAGATCACCAGATGCTCATACAAGCATGTCCTCCTGGGGCGTCAGCCCGATCATAATCCAGCCGATATGGCTGCAATGCTTCGCGTCACCGACAGACTACTCCAAACACTCTGCACACTGTTGCTTAGCTGCGGGAAAAGTTCAATTAGAATCAGCGAATCGAGTCGAGCTGCAAACTTCATGACATACCAAACTCCTGTTGTGTTAGCGTTATGTTAGCATTATTATTGATCAGATAGAGCTTCTCGTCGATGGAATCGGAGCATATAGTTAGGATTATTGTGGCGAAGTAGAGCCATCGTGATGATCAGCCAGCGAAATGATATTAGCTCGCTGGCATTTGGAGAAGCTCCAGCGACATATGTCCATGCTGCAAAATATAAATCGTATATTAATAGCTTGAAAATGGAATATATACGATGTATTAAAGGAAATTTAAATGAATTTATTATTATACTTGGTCACGAAAGTGTAAAGAATATAGTCATTCTGTGCAATGTCTGACTTCTTATCTAAATGAACGCAATGTACTTAGAGACCTACAGCTTGGAATATATTTTCTTGCCAAAATTGCGAGATTAAGGGTAAAGCACTACCCAATACTAGTAATACTATTTTCAATAAATATATTTCAGCTTATGATTTGGTTAACATTAATATTAATAGATATTAATACATAAGTTGGCGACTCAACTTAATTCCAATTCAGTTAAGAAAAGCTCCATAGAGCTCCCAGAATAATGACTAGATATAGCTTCAAGTAAAACCATAATTAACGTAATATCTGGAACATTTTCATTTGATTGCAATTTCTATTTCAGCTGATTTACGAGCCTATCGCTCGCAATGATGGCGTAATAAACAAAAAGAGGCTCAGTAACTTGCAACTCTCGACATCAACGAATTTCCATATACGAAAATCAGAAATGGCTAGATAAACTAACCTTATGATCTAGGTTAACGATAAATATACTTTATTAAGGTACTTCCCCTTTGTCTAGTACCAATTCCCAAATAGGCCCTTAAAGTGTACAAGCCGCAGAGTATACAAATATGTCTCCAAAGCAAGCCACGCAAATGCTGCTCTAGTAGCCCCAACCACTTTGCTTATGTTTGCATTAGGGCAGAGGTGTCATTTCCCACTGGCATTTATTCAAGTATTCTGGCATTTATATTAATTAAATTAAAGCTCTGCTGAACTAGCAAAACAGCACTATTTCCTTTGTGTATATAGATGACTCGGAGATGGAAAAGGTCAAAAGCTACACATGATGCCCATGGAAAGACCAAAGCCAGCAATACAACCAATGACATTTGCAAAGACGGCAAGCATCACATAAATCACAGGACACAGGATAACGAGGCGAAATGTCAGTCTGACTTTTACACTTTCGCTGCCATCGCCTGAGGATTGGGGAAAAGTGAGAGTGTCGAATGGCAATGGCAATGGCCAAAACCAGTAAGACCAACACCGAAAACCGAAAACCGAAAACCGAAACCCAAACCGAACAGACAAAAGCAGACAATTTCAGTGTTTGCTTGGTCTACCAAAAATTTCACCCACAGACACACGCACACACACACACATACACATTTGTTAGCTTTAAAGGTCAAGAGTGCAGCAAGCGAACAGCGCGCGTTCCTGTGTGTGGGCAGCGCAAAAAGAGCAAAGTTTAAGAGCATTAAAATGTATATATATAATACATATATATATATATATATATATATAAATATATATATATATACACATATATATATATATATATATATATATATATATATATATATATATATATATATATATATATATTTTAGATGATGAAATTGGCTACGCAGTGAGCATAGTAAAAATTATTGCAACAGACAACGGACAATAGACAACTGACGACTGACAACCGACTACAGCCACGAAGACAAACAAAGCGAAGCACTTGAAAATTTGCAATTCAAAATTAAGTATAGCATACTTTTCAGGGCCCAAGTGGCAATATTGACGCAATATGAAGCGCCCACGCGCCACTCTTCAGTCACCCACTGTAGTGTGAAGCAGGCGAGGTCTGGCCCAGAATATAGTGGCTGCCTACTATTCATATGCTCTTGACAGGAGGTGGCAGCCATCTGTATCTCTGTGTGTGTGTGCGTGCATGTTTTTTCAATGAAATGTGCGGGCCGCTTGAAGGGTTTCCACCTTGGGGCAGTCGGTGCGCTTTGAGGTCAATGTGTTCTTGGGTCACCCAAACAACAACAACAACCCAGCACTTGGCTAGCACGCACACTAAACCGCACCAGGTACTTGAAGTAAATGAGTTTGACTTTCATTTTCTATATATAGCGCGCCGCTGACGAAGGGCAGCCCTGAACAAACCAATTATCATGATTGATAAGATTCGAAATCTTACTGTAAATACGCATCTCCCATTCACTTACCGATCGAATACCGAAACTAGGCAAATTATGGCCAAGCAATAGAACGTATTTAGATAGATATCAGCAAAGCCAGCATAATCGCTAATCAGTGCAATGGCCTCGCTGCTTGTTGTCGGCGTCGTCGCTGCCGTGGCTGAGCCCGCTCCAGAGTCCGTTCCCTTAGCAGAATTGGTCAGTTCTATGCCCAACTTTGACATTTGGGCTGTTGGTGTTGCTGTTGTTGTTGTGATTGTTGATGAAGTTGCTGTTGCTGCTGCGGCTCCCGCTGCGGTCTCGCCCGCAAGACCAATGCTGTTGATGACCTTTGCCCAGTCCGTGGGATGGCTACTCATCACAAAGAGCAGATGGGCCAAGGCTAGACCAGCTAGCAGCCCATGGCATATGTTCGAGATGAGCAGCCAAATTCGTTGAATAACACAGGCAAGTTGTATGTTGCTCGAGATGCCATTGCTAGAAATTATAAATTTATTTGTCAATAAAAAATATTTATATATTTTAAATAATTTAAATGCATAAATAAAAGCTACTTAAAGAAAAATACAACAGAGTTTTCATAATGTATAAATATAAATAAAGCTCTGTCCATTAAAGCTTGGTTTGAAGTCTAAAAAGTTATTAAAACTCTAAGCTGAGGACTCTCAGTGACTCCTGAACTTGGCAAGGCTTATGTCTTAGTCTACCTAAACAAACCTTTACTCAGCCAAAGACTAGAATTCAGTGATTCAACTCTACACTCGCTCTCAGCAAAGAGCACTAGGTGCAGCATGAATTAAGTTAAGCCCAGCATTTGCTTATATAATTTACTAGATTTATCTTCAATATAATTTAAATATCTTTCAATAGCTAAAGCATCTATCTGGCCGCGAACTTGGCTCAGGGATTCTTGCACAATTTGTGCACACAAAGCAGCTTAACGACTAAGCTTTTCTTGGATTTCAGTCTTGGACGAAAATAAACACGCAAAGGACAAGATAAACATGAATAGAAACGAAATGTTCACTGGAAATCCATTGATTCGAATTGAATGTGTGGGCTAAATCAGGCTGAAGGCAGATAAAAATAGCATGGAACCGCCGGATTAGATACACGCAACAGACAGAAGTATAGACGCCCACGCGGGTGTCGGCTAAACCCACCGATTTAGGTCGGCATCAAGCAGACAGCGGGTATCGCCGTAGCTGCCACGTCCGCTGGCCGAGCCGCCATTCGAGCGAAAGAGTCGTCCTGCGCCACCCAGCTCCGCCGCCGAGATGCCGTCGATGCCAATGCAGCTGCTGCTGGTGCCAGCTGCGCCGCGTGCGGCACCGACAAAGGAACGCTTGTAGTAGCTCTGCTCCACTGGTCGATAGCCTGATGACGTCTGCAGAAACATTTTGTCGATGTGCGCGGGCGTATCGTCCGTGGGCGAGACGACCGGAGTGAATGGATTGTAGATCTCCTCGCCCTCGGCGGGCGCAATGTCATCCGCCAGCTCCTTCAATATGGACGACAGCCCACCAGCTGAGTAGAGCTTGCCTGCAGATAACAGAGAGAGAGAGAGCGAGACAGAGAGAGACTGGGTGAGAGGGATGAGCATTGCAAGTGCGCAGAATCGTATTTGTTGTGGGTTGTGTGAAGAGCTTTTTCTCAATGGAATACAATTTGGCAATCTGGACTGGGAGCAAGCAGGCTCTGATACTTACTTATGAGCTGGCCCCGCTTGTCGCGCTGCGATTTCGTCTTCCGATGCACTCGTCGCTCCTCCAGGCTCTGATCAATTTCCAGTTCGCCCGACAGCGAGGCATCATGCATATCGGAGCACTGCTTGAGGTAACGCATCAGCGTCTCATTGGCCTGGCGCACCTCCATCTCCCCAGCGGCTATAAGCTTCCGTTCACGCCTCCTGCGCGACTCCGACTTGCTGCGCTTCCGCCGTGGACTCTTGTCAAAGCTGTTCCGGGAACGCAGCGAGCGCTGAGCGGGACTTGCCTGAGGATCTGACAGCGATTGCTGCTTGCGTGAGGCACCGCCAGCCACGCCGCCACCTCCCCCACTGCTGCCCGCGCCCATACTTAACGCCGACGGCGTGGGCGAGCTCTGCTTGAGCTCACGATCAATGTAGCCCAATATGCCGCGATGGAAGGACGAGTCAACTTCCAGAGAGCGCAGAGCCGGCGACTGTGGCGAGTGTGTGCGCCGCGAGCGATGTCCATGCGTAGCCGGCAGCTGACGCAGTGTTTCCCGTAGACTCATTGCATCACCGGACGAGTTGCGACTGCCATCGCTCTGCTTGGTTGGCTGTGTGGGCGATTCCAGGCGCGTGGTGGCCTCGCCGTCTGCGGCAGCAGCTGCTGCACCCAGCGGCTCATCGGCGCCCAGGGAAGCGCTCTCCTCCAGCGTGTCCTGCGATGGCGGCGCATGTCCGTTCACCAGTACCACTGTCTGCTGGGAGGTTTGACTGGGAGATCCCACCATTTCGATGCTGTCCGCTGAGCTCTGCGCGCTGATGCGACCCGCTATTGTGGTTGCTGTTGTTGTGGTTGTTGTTGTCGATGCTGTATCATTGAGAGCCGCCGCACAACTCTCGAGCGTCTCCAGCACGGCCTCCGTTACCTCCAGCTCCAGATCGGGCGGCGTATTGGCCGCTGCGGCTGCCTCCCGCTCCAAGCGCCGCTGACGAGCCTCAGTGCGTCGCTGTCGCTGATGCTGACGATGCACCTTGGGCTGAGTCGTCTCCATTGTGAGCAGGCTCAAGTCTCTTGCTGTCGATTCAATTATCTTATGCTGTGTCCACTATGTTCCTAGTTGTGGTTGTTGTTGTTGCTGCAACGACTGCTGTGTTCCGTGAGCTACGGCGTGCCCTCATAACAGGTGGATTAGTCCAGCAGGATGCGTGTTGAACTTTCGAGCAGTCGAAGTTGCGAAGCTGCAGCTTTTCGCTTTGACCCAAATAATTATGCAGCAAAAACGTCGCATGCACTTGCTGCAGCTACAACCCGCGCACCGCACACAGACACACGCACACACACGGACACACACACAGCTGTGCTTAGCCTTCAGGAATATATTCTGTTGGAAAATGTGTTAGCCACTGCTTCAATTAAGGCTTAAATATTTCTATTGCTTCAGCCTTTTGCTGGGACTAACTTTCTTAATTCACTTCTATCAATTCTATTTTGTGGTTTCTCTATGAAGGTCGCCCGGTGGAGACTTGAGAACCTTATGTTTTGCTCGCGTTCGCGGCTGCTAAGCGACTGACTTGGCCTGGCCGAGACAGCAATGCAAAATGGCCCAAAACGAAATGCCCTGGCGCTGGCCTGACTCCCCTCGGTGGTGGCTTGTCGTTTGTGTCCTGCTTCCTGAAACGTAGTAACGAGCACAGCAGGGCGAAAGCTTTGCACAATGACGTCAGTAGCTGTGCGTGGTGAGCATTAACGCCCACACACACACACACACACACAGAGAGTCTGTGTGTGTGCAGGCATTATTGACAAATTCTATTTATAGGCAGCCGCCACTGTTGGCAAAGGTGGGGGATTTTTGTTTTTAGCAGCACCTTGCCCCAAAACTTAGTCAGCTTGCTTGCTGGCTACACTGAGAGAAACTGAGTAAGCATTAATATTTTTATTATATTACACTATATAGCCTAGACATAGTTATATATCATATAATAATTTGAATAATCTTAAATGAACTCTGAACTTAGTCTGCTACTTGAGCCTCAGTCTGCTATAGCCCCAACCACAAGAACTGATTTCAAGTAAGCAGCTGTCGTAGTTTTTGCGACATTTTGCTTACCCACACCCACTCTGTCTATCTCTCTCTCTGTCACTCTCTTGCTCTCTGTCTCACACTCTGGTATATTCACTCTGTGCGCTGTGCTGAATCGATAAATGCGTGGAAGCGTCTCAGCTTGGCTCAGGCTACTGCGCAGCTTTCAGCCTGTACATCATGTTGATGACGTCAATCGAGAAAGCTCTCGAACCAAAACAACAACGAAACCAGACACGAAGCGAGCACAAAAGCCGGCAAAAGCTCGCCTCTGCCACGCGCAGCGCTGCCATTCCGAAGGCGTCAGGCAAATTTTATTATCGTAAAGCGTGCAGAGGCGTCGTCTGGCTGCATCAGACACGCAAAGCAAAAACAAAAGCGCGAAACGCGATTCGCCAGCGCTGGGCCCCAGCTAATGGTCCCTGAAATGCCAAAAGGCGCTTGGCACTTGAACTGTCGCACTGAGCTCACTCAGCCGCCTCCCCTCTACCTCTCTCACACTCTCGCGCTCTCTCTCTCTCCCTCGCTCTTGTGCTTGCTGCATAACAGTCTCTGTCTCAGTCAAATGCAAGCCATCGACAGTGAGAGCACGTCATGACCGTGACGTCACAGCTTGACGTCAGTTAACGCATTAGCCAAAATGTTGAGCGGGCCAAGTAGAGGCTCTGAAATATTAAGGCGTTGGTTGTCGCATAGCGTAAGTCGTTCATTTAGCAGCATTTCTAAACTCATCCTAAATTAGAAAGTTCTTAAAATAATAATGGCTTTGTTTATGACGTGAAGCTTATGTAAATAAATAAAAATGCTTTTCTCTCAGCTTGCAGCTTATAGAAATTGATATATATGTATACATAGTTGGCTCTTACATCATGTGTCTGACAACGCAAGGAAAAGGTTATCTTCTTTCCAGATGTCTCAATTAACTAGCTGAATAAAAAAGTCCTTTTTCTTTTACTATTTATAAGTCTCTGCAGAGTGTTCAATTGTCCTTCTGATTAACCACAACAGAATACGCGAGTCAAAAGAAATGTCCCTCCGGCAAGCTGGCAACCCTGGCCGTGATGCGTTGCCCCAGGCAACTGGACACTTGTTTTGTCAATAACAAAACCAGCTAAAGACACAGCCGGTTTAGGTTCGAACACATTGTACAAGGAGCACAGCAAATGCCTCTGCTTGAAGCGCCAGCCGAGCACTCGGAATCCTCGCCGGAGCACTCACTGCAGCCGGAGATACCTCTGTTGCTGGCTCCACTGCTGCCAGGCCCTGCAGCACTCGCCCAGTTACGTGCGCCCACAGCCGAGGCGCGACTGCAGCAGCAGCAGCAGCAGCAGCTGCAGCTGCAAGTGGAACGACAAAATCGTCGCCAGTTGGAACGGCGCAACTCCTTCGACCGGGATGAGCCCATTGTGGAGGAGAGCGAGCACTTTCCAGCGTTCGTGCATCTGCTGCCTGTGGTGCTGCCGCCACAGCTGCCGGAGCCAACGCTTGATGAGCTCTTGGTAAGTGTTTTGACTGGAGATTCCCCAGAATCAAAGATTCCACGATGCCACTGTGTCCATGCTTGCAGCGTCGCGTTACACAGCGCACGGATCTGGAGCAAGTAGAGTCGGTGCGTCTGCGTGTCATTTCCTACTCGGTGAGCCTGTCCCGGCTTTCGCTATTCCTGCCACGACTGCAGCAATTGGATCTCAGCGGCAGCGTGCTGAGCTCCCTGCGCGACCTGGGCTACGGCCTGATGCAGCTCACGCACCTGAACATCAGTAATTGCGGCCTCAACAGCTTCGATGGCACCAGCGGGCTGCCTAATATACGAGTTCTAATAGCCGATGGCAACATGATACAGCGCGTGGGTCCCTTGACGGAGCTGAGCCAGCTGCAGAGGTTGCAGGCGCGCAACAATCGCATCAGTGAACTGGGTCTGCTCTCGTTTCTGGGTCTGTGCCCCCAGCTCATGGAGCTGGAGCTCAGCGGTAATCCCGTCTGTCGTCTGCCTCTATATCGCGACATGCTGAGACGCAGCGTGGCCACTCTACAGATTCTGGATGGACAGTCCATTAATGACGATCAGCTGGAGACAAACGCTGAGCAAGACGACAACCACAGCTCCTTGTCCAGTGACTCGGAGTCGGCCGCAAGGCCGGCAACTGCACCACAGAACAACAACAACAACAATGTCAACAACAATGCTGCAACTCGACGAGCTGCATCAGCCTTCGTCACACTGGATTCGACACGCTATCAACGCCAATCCTCCACGTCCAGCACACCTGTTGCCGGCTCAGTGTTGGGTTTGGTGCGCCAGCGACGACGACGCAGCGGTCATGCCTGGGTCAGCTCCTCCAGCGGCTCATCGTCGGGCAGCTCCTCAGCCGCCTCGACACGTGCGCCCTCCATCAGCTCAGCCTCCTCGCACAGCAGCTTGGACATGCACTCCGCCTCCTACAGCTTCAATGCGCATGGCACTTTCGATTAGAAATTGCTCACAAAACAACTAGAATTTTATTGTGATTGATTTTTGAATATTGTACGATAATTCATTCATTATTTGTTGTTAATTAATAAAGCTATAGAAACTTTGATGCGCTGTTCTACTAGTCGGGCATGAGCAGAGATTTAAAAAAAAAAACAATTATAATTTGATTCAATTTTTCATATGATTTTCAAATCAAACTAAACTTGCTTTTACTCTCTAGACTTGTTGTATAACTATGCAGAGGGTCTGCCCTCTTCTATAATTCTTCTCATAATCCTGATGACAACCATCGCTCTCCTACTACTTCTGGCAAGCAGATTATCTCTCATTCTTCCTGTCTATTCATTTTATTAATATCCTCAATATTTTTTAATTCTTCACATTGAACATCTTTATCTAAGCTGCGTATAGATAATGCCCTTTCTATATTTGCTACAGCAGACCTATGACTGCTTCTATATTACTCTACTCTACTCTACTCTCAAAAGTTTCTGTAGCTCTTTTAATCTGCGAGCTGTGCTTAAGAAGTCTTTACTTTCCGAGCACACCTCGCGCATATATGGTATATAACTTAAGTTTTTCTAGAGGACTTTTACAACTTTAGCAAAACATTGTCTACGTCTCTGCACTAGAGCTAACTGTGTGTGATGAAGTGCATCAAATTGCGTTTGTTTTTAAGAAAAGGTCAAAGTTGGCCTCAGCCAGGCTGGGCTACTCCGTATACGTGTACTGGAACAAGGCGGCCGATGGCGATCTGACTGGCACCAGTTGGCTCTGGCCATTCGCATTGCGAAAGACAATGTAGTCCCGGCCGTTGATCAGGCGTCGCACCCCGCCGTTCTGATTCCCGCCCAGAACCAGGCCGTGTGCCTTGCCAGCCTGATGCCAACGTTGCTGCTGTAGCTCGCCGCCATGATTGAAGATGCTTTGATATGGCGGCGGTGGCGTTATGTTCTGGGCATGTGTGGACGAGCCCAGCAGCTGCTTATCGCCGCTATGCAGGCGTCGCAGACCACGCAGCCACCTCGAAGGCTTGACGGACTGGCCATTGGGTGAGCGCCCCACGCCGTGTCGTGCCCACTTGTTGGCCTCGTGGCGGGCATTGAGGTAGCGGAACAGCAGCTCGGTGCTAAAGACGGCCAAAGAGGTGGCAAAGCCGGCCAGCATTATATAATAGGTCATCATCAGATCTCCGTTCCTCAACTGACGCTCCGTGCTGCCCAGATCCTGCGGGCAAATCTCTGCGCTCGGCAGCTCCCTGGCCGACAGATGCTTGATTATGCCAGACTCCACCAGATTGAGAAGTCTAATAAAAGTTATTCATTAGCCACGTGCATCAACTAATCACTGCATAACCTACTCGGGGTCGAAAAGCTCGCTCAGATTCGAGCCAATTGGATAGGCGAAAGTGCGCTTCTTGGTCAGGAATGGCTCCCTGGCCATGGCGAAGGGACAGTGCACCTTCTCGTCGCTGAAGCTGACCGACTTGCGATACAAGTAGTCCCTGTAGAGCATGATATTGATGGCAGGTCGATCCCTCACGAACACATAGCCATTCCGCTCCACATAGTTCTGCAGATTGTACGTGTCGTTCGAGTTGTCCGTGAAGACGGCGTAATTGTTTTGAATCATTCGATTGAGCAGGAACAGCGATTCATTCGTCTTCATGCAGCAGTTATTACAGAGTTATTATTCATAAGAAAGATTCTGTTGGCAAACTGATAAAGATGAAGCTCTGACCGAACCTTCGGCTTATGTAGTTAGAGAATATCTATTTCTGTCTCTCTTTGTCTTTCTCTCACTGTCTCATTTTCCTTGTCTCTCGTTGCACCTTTCTTTTTCTCACTTGGACTTTCGTTCTCTTTCTCTTAAGCTTTCCCTTTCCCTTGCTTGCTCTTTATCTCTCATCTTTTTCTATGTCTCTCTCTCTATCTACCTCTCTCTCTATATCTCTCTTTATCTCTCTCTCTCTCTCTATCTCTCGCTCGCTTTTTCTGTCTCTCATTTCCCTTCTCTCTCTATATCTCTCTCCCTCTATCTCTCGCTCGCTTCTTCTCTCGCTCATTCCCCTTCTCTCTCTATCTCTCTCTTTATATCTCTCTCTCTATCTATCTCTCTCTCTCTCTCTATCCATCATTCGCTTTTTCTCTTTTCATGTCTTTCTCTCTATCCCTCTCTCATTCTCTCTCTCTCTCTGTGTCTCTCTCTCTCTATCACTTTCTCGCTTCCTCTATTTCTCTCTCTCTCTTTTCTCTGCCACACTTTTTTTTTCTTTCTCACTCGCAACACTCTGTAATTTTCTTCATTATTTACAGATAAAACTTTTTTTATCGATTTAATTAGTCTGTTGATTTTATCCTGATGTTTGGTTTGGGAAACACCCTCCATAATTTTCGACTTTACGTCAGCTTTCGCAGGAAAACTTACCGTGCGTATGGCGTACTCAACGGCTCCGCCGCGCATGGAGACGAAGTGTTTGTTCTTCGATAGAATATCGTTGACCGTGTTGTAGGGCAGCGTGAATTTTGAGAGGGTCAGAAACGCGGTCAGATTGGCCGTGTAGAACGAGGTTAAAATTGTAATAAATATCCACCAGGTCGCAAAGAGGAGGCGTGTCGAGTCTGCGATTAAATATATATATGTATATATATATATATATATATGTGTGTATTATATGTATCTGTTTATATTTTTAATTGAATCGACAAACTCGTCGATTGCATGTCCAGCGAACCGAGTGCAGTTCAGGTTCAAATGGACGATGCTTATCGCTGCATTAGGCTTAATTGCTCGCTCACCTGCGATGGGGGAGAGGGTGCTGCCCTGCTTCATGAGTGCGCCGTAGACGAACCAGGCGCAGTGGCCCAGGGAATACGGCTGCTGCACTGCGTCGCCTGTCAGGCGATTTCGGATTATGATCAGCAGATAGATGATGGGTCCAACGGCCAGCAGCGATACGAAAATGAGTATCCAGACCCAAAATTCGAAGGGCGCCAGCAAACCAGATCCCCCCGCCGACTCTCGCGGACGTCGCATCACCATAATCCATTCGCCCTCATCCAGCGTCGTTGTGGAATAGAACACAAAGCTGCGCTGCTCCGACAGAGAGGGTATAAAGGCGGCAGCTAAGTCCACTTGCTGTCACCGAATAGATGGAGGTCTTTGCATGTCTGCTCTTATACAGTGTAGGGATTAGAAACTCACGCTGTTGTTGACCATTTCAATGAGACTGCGATCCAAGTCGGCCTTCGAGCCAATGATGTTGTCCTGCGGCACAACGACTTCGTAGGTAAAATTGAATTTCTCTTGCAGGAACTCGATGATCTGAAAGGAAACGCCTCGACCAACGCGAGTGCCGTTCTCCAGCGTTTGTGTGTAGCTCAATGGGTAATCCTCGAGCGTGGCTATGCGCAGATGCCTGCCATTGATCCAGGTCTTCATGTTGCGCAGCTTCTCCCTCTTGTTGCGCAACACCTCAAGCGTTTCCACGGGCGTTTCCTCATCCAGGCCCACATTCGCTGCGTCCACATCGATGGGCACGTCCGTGACCATGCTGCCATCCTCGCCAAGTAGTATGAGGCCCTCCGGGAGGGTGTTATTAACCGGTGGACAGGCCAGGCACAGTGCAGCAGCCACCATCAGCTCGATTCCAGTGGCCATTTGCACCCCGGATTAGACTTGACTAGACTAGTCTAAATAACTGTTAGCTGCTCTAGTGTCTAGCACACTTTTTTCGCTTTCGCATACTGCCTCCAAGGTACAGTTGCCACAGCTAATTTTTGTTTGATTTCACAACGAACCGTTAGAGACAGGCACCCGAGCGCTACTGGCTCTAGAATTTCCATGCGGGCCAAGCGAATATGTGTAAATATGGCCCGCATGTGAGTGCCTGACCCACAACAAAC
This sequence comes from Drosophila hydei, assembly GCF_003285905.1. Classification (NCBI taxonomy): domain Eukaryota; kingdom Metazoa; phylum Arthropoda; class Insecta; order Diptera; family Drosophilidae; genus Drosophila; species Drosophila hydei. The sequence continues at coordinate 16,314 of NW_022045644.1, forward strand.
ACAATTAACAATAATGACAAGTGTAAATATGACAGGACACAAACAACGAAACCAGTTGCGACTGCCCGCCCGGTGCAGATTGTAAGCTTTGATTAGGACTTCCATTCTCTGCAGGTCGCGCTGGCCTGGCTAATGAAACGTCGCTGGCGTCTATTGACTACTTAAGAAAATACAAATATAGTTCAAGTCCACTCAGCATGGATGGTTGCCTAATGGCCAATAGAAGAGCGTTCTTATGACTTGCGTACGTTCAAGGACATTGCGAGTCCTGTGGGTCAAGTTTACAATATCCGACTGTCTAATAACCGGAGCTATATGCGTAATATGCCACAATTACAGTTCATTAGACAGTAAAATGATATATATATATATATATCAATATATATCAGATATATCAACCATATTTAAATGAAATCAAAATCAATTTTTAATGTCACAGAGTAAGCTCTTTCGCCCTACTTACTAATTGACCTAATAATCAGCTAAGCAGATAACTATGAACTGAGCGTTCGACTGAGTATCTGACTGTCTGTTTGAACGACCTACTAATTAACTGACGCATCAATTGACTAGCCGATCGCCAGAGTGTGTGATTGTATAACTGGAATACTACTACGAAAATCTCTCTTTGGTTCTCCCTCTCTCTTGCTTCTCTTCTGACACATATAAAAACTCTTTGTCCGTCTCTCTTATCTTTCCCCTTCTTTCTCTATTTCTATCTCTCCCTCACTCTCCTGTACACACTAGCTCTCGCTCTCATACCCACTGGCCCTCTCTCTATTTGCCTCTACTGATCACTTCTCTCACTCTCTCTCTCTCACTCTCTCTCTCTCACTCTCTCTCTCTCTCTCTCTCTCTCATACTCTCATTCCTTTCTCCATATATATCTCTTAGACACACACACTTTGTCTCGCTTTCACACCCACTGACCCCATCTGCCTTTACTGATCACACTCTTTCACTCTCTTGCTCTCTTCCTCTATTTCTAATTCTCTCTTGCTTTTGCTTCTTTTGCTCTAAATTTAAATACTACTCTATCTCTCTCTCTATCACATTAGCTCTCTGCTCCTCTCTCTATTGCCTCTCTTGGTATATTATATATATATTTAAAGATATTTCCAAATTTATTTCAATTTCATTTTATTTCTCATGTAAGATGAAAGTTTATAAATTTTAAATATCTGTTAGGTTAAGTTAAATATTACAATAATTTATGTTACTTGGCACTAGGTATTCATATTGGTATTTACATAAGCTATATACACAGTCGCAGATCCCAGCTGGATCCTAACCAAATCGGCTGCTGTTGTCCAAGACCTCAGCACTGGAACCGATGGACAAACTGTTCTGATTGCACTTGCAGTCCTCGCCGTCGACACGGCCCTTGCCGGAGGTCAAGATGCGCATGCCTTCGGCAAATTTGGGAAAACCGGACATGGTTTCCTTCAGGGTGGTCATCATGACTGGCAGATACATGAAGAAGTCCTTGAAGTGGCCCACAACTGTGTGGTAGTCGACGGCCCGCCCGCTGGCCGAGCTTCCACCCGCGCCCTGATAGCTGCCATCGCCGTCAATCTCATTGCCCACCGAGCCATAGGGAACGGCTACACATTGTCGCATACCTGAAATCAGTAAATCATGTTAATTACATCGTTAAGATCGAGTGACACAAATGGGGACTTACCCAACAGCAATATAATTGCGGCAGCTACAAATTGTCTGTGGTCTGTCATGCTGTGAACTCTTCTCGAAATGCTCAGCTCTTGGCAGGGCTGTTGAGCATTTATAACATTGCAAACGTTTGCTTGGTAAGCAGAAATCTTGATACCACCCGAGTTTAAGCCGTTTTGTTGTGGTTTTCACTTTTGCGCTGAATGCAGCAGAAAAACTCGAAACTCTCGGCGAAAATTTGATTTTCAATGTTATTGCTGAAGACCTTTCAAGTGGAAATGCAGAGCAAATGCAGTTTTTTTATTACTATTACAAGTGTCAAGATTGGTAAGCGGAATCAAAAAAATAATGACAGAAGCGTTAAGCGATATATAAATGAATAAATATTAAAATAAAATAATATAAACGCGGCTTTGAATTGAAATTCATTTGCTTCATATTATAAGATTGTCAGACTATTGTTATTAAAGTCAGTATAAAAATAAAACACAATAAAAAATATTTCATTTATTTTCTCAAAATATATTTATATTACGATATAAAAATAGGTTTTATAAGTAAAATTCTTATACTCCATATATAAACAAAAATATTTCACTCATAGCTCCATCTATTGTAAGTTTCATGAACTATAATTGTTGTGGATTATAAATAAATGTATAGGTACACACTGACGAGTTACTATAGTTTCTGTTGCAATGCACAGATGGCGCTTGGCAAGCAATATTTTGAAAATGTTATATTAGTTATACTGTTTAATTTAATTTAATATTTTTTATAACTATTACTTAATGAATTTTTGAATTTTTGCTTGAACTTCATGGCGACCCTTTTGATTGATTTCAGCATGAGAAAATTGATTGTGAGTTTTCCATTAATTTATAAACAATTTAGCCATCAAGGTAAGTTCAAGTAAATCTATATTTAACAGGCCAATTGCTTAATTGACACGAGTCAAGTAAATATGTTGAGTAATTGTGTCACAGGTGTAGATATCGAAGCCTTATTAGAAGTTTATTGAAAAGAAACAGCCAAGCTCGACGTGACTTTGCAATGACTTAATAAGCTCATCACTTGAGATACTCGATTTCATTGCACGAAAAGAGCTTAAACCTGATAGAATGTGTTGAGCTAATCAACTAAAGTCGCTGTCGAGCAACAGACTCTGCTTCACTTGCTCTCGTCGCTTTCTCAGCCAAGTTCAAAGTCAAGCGCGAGTCGTGAAGCCGCAATGCAATGCCTGGCATTAACCTTAACACTGACCAAATTTCACGCACAGCCAGCAGTGATATCGCAGCTTTATAAAGTGAAGACTGAAAGCCGACATTAATAACGTAATTGACGCTTTTATTCCACTCATCGCTTAGCACCTGCTTGCAAAGTCGTTGATCATCGCTCGAGCGGGCAGCTAAAAGCCACGAAAACACGTTTCATGTCCACATTAAAATTGGCCACTATTAAGAGCTGGCTTAATGGCTTAAAAGTAAACAAATTATTTGTAACAAGTTTTATTACCGCACAAGCCGAATACAAATTGCCCCACGACAATTGTAACAGTCCCATGTGGGCGTATCGCCCAATCAATAAAGATGTTAAGCTGATGACTCGCTGAAATATTCATTTCGTATTCGTATCATTTGTGATATATTTCATTATTTATGATAACTATTATGACTGTCATAATGATTATTATTATTGGCACTATTTTAATAATTATTATAATCTTCATAATTATCATCATCAATAACTTTATCATTATCATTATCATTATCATTATCATTATCATTATCATTATCATTATCATTATCATTATCATTATCATTATCATTATCATTATCATTATCATTATCATTATCATTATCATTATCATTATCATTATCATTATCATTATCATTATCATTATCATTATCATTATCATTATCATTATCATTATCATTATCATTATCATTATCATTATCATTATCATTATCATTATCATTATCATTATCATTATCATTATCATTATCATTATCATTATCATTATCATTATCATTATCATTATCATTATCATTATCATTATCATTATCATTATCATTATCATTATCATTATCATTATCATTATCATTATCATTATCATTATCATTATCATTATCATTATTATTATCATTATTATTATTATTATCATTATCATTATCATTATCATTATCATTATCATTATCATTATCATTATCATTATCATTATCATTATCATTATCATTATCATTATCATTATCATTATCATTATCATTATCATATCATTATCATTATCATTATCATTATCATTATCATATCATATCATTATCATTATCATTATCATTATCATTATCATTATCATTATCATTATCATTATAATTATCATTATCTTTATCATTATCATTATCATTATCATTATCATTATCATTATCATTATCATTATCATTATCATTATCATTATCATTATCATTATCATTATCATTATCATTATCATTATCATTATCATTATCATTATCATTATCATTATCATTATCATTATCATTATCATTATCACAATTATCATTATCATTATCATTATCATTATCATTATCATTATCATTATCATTATCATTATCATTATCAGTATCATTATCATTATCATTATCATTATCATTATCATTATAATTATCATTATAATTATCATTATCATTATAATTATCATTATAATTATAATTATAATTATAATTATAATTATAATTATAATTATAATTATCATTATCATTATCATTACATGTCATTATCATTATCATTATCATTATCATATCATTATCATTATCATCATTATCATTATCATTATCATTATCATTATCATTATCATTATCATTATCATTATCATTATCATTATCATTATCATTATCATTATCATTATCATTATCATTATCATTATCATTATCATTATCATTATCATTATCATTATCATTATCATTATCATTATCATTATCATTATCATTATCATTATCATTATCATTATCATTATCATTATCATTATCATTATCATTATCATTATCATTATCATTATCATTATCATTATCATTATCATTATCATTATCATTATCATTATCATTATCATTATCATTATCATTATCATTATCATTATCATTATCATTATCATTATCATTATCATTATCATTATCATTATCATTATCATTATCATTATCATTATCATTATCATTATCATTATCATTATTATTATCATTATTATTATCATTATCATTATCATTATCATTATCATTATCATTATTATTATCATTATTATTATCATTATCATTATCATTATCATTATCATTATTATTATTGATATTAATTTTATTATTATTATTATTATAATTATGAGAATCATTATCATCTTCATCATTAGGATTATCATTATTATATGATTATAATTAGCTCCATTATCATTAGCATCAGCTTCCGCATCATCACTGTTATCATATAACAACTTCAGTTCAAATTTTCCTGCATAGATTTCATTGCAAATAAATAACTTTGCTAAGGCTACGGTTTCTCCCACCTAATACACCCGTAAACTACAATTATGTATATCGGCCAAGTAATTGCCTAATTGTTATGGGAAATATGTAAGTAGCGGACGACTCCGTTCCAGTGCCAGCCACACGCGCATTCGGATCCAGACGTGGATATGGAAATGAGCCAGCGAAGTGCTGCCTTTGGCCAGCTGATTCGCGCGACCCCTAATAACATATGCGCACTTCGTTTGACTTAGTCATTAGACGAGTCGTGAATTTTTCTAATTTCTAAGCGTTTGTTTATTTATAAAAGCGTAAATGAAGACTACAAACAAATATGGTCGAGACTAAGGCGACGTATCACAGTCGATGTTCGTTATAATAAGGCAGGCAACTGTCGGACTAGACGATAAAATCGGCGCGGCTATTTTCTCTGGTGATCAAATATGGACGCTTCTCGGTGGGGCAGTTGAACTTCTCAAACAAATGAACGCTAAAGCCGCTCTTCTCGCCAGGCATCTCCAGCATATTGTTCCAAATCGCATTGGCCGCTGAGGCCTGGCCGCGCTGACTCAAATGGAAGCAATCCTCGGAGAAGAACCGCGTGTCCGTCAGCCCCGAGCGCGTGCGCGGAAAGTCCTCGAACTGCGAAAACGGCTGCACATTGATGGTGAATGTCTGCAAAGAGTTGTAGAGTTACAATGTGTGCCTACCTCTGCCGTATGGACTCACATCTGTATTGAACTCGGTCCTGTTGGCTATCTCGTAGTCCTTGGCAATCCAACGTTTCATGATGGCCTCGTAGTAATCCAGGTGCTGCTTGCTCTTGCCCATCAAGCACGGGCACTCAAAGGTCAACGTGGTCTGGCAGATGGGCGGCAAGCCGGAAAGCTTGGTCAGAAAGCGTAAGTTGGGCGCCGGCACCACATTCAGCATGAGCCGCGGCACATTGTCCCTTAGGTAGCGATACGTTTTCAGCATATTCCGTTCATGCCAGCTGACTGTAAGCTCCGGCTGTGAGTAGAAGCAGATGTCGGCACAGAAGTCGTTGTTGCCTATGAACATGGTAACCAGCTTCCAGTCCTGGGTCATGTTCACGTTGGGATCGTGCTTCATGCGCTTCACCAACACCTTGGCCATGTAGGGCATGTCTCGGGACATGGCGCCCAGCTCGGCTACATTGAAGCGCGATGAGCGATCCGTGGAGAGGCCATCCTTGAGCGAATAGCCATAGAGCTTGGGATTGAACTCCTTGAGTATGTTGGGCAAGGTGAGATATTTGTGCCAATTGTATTGTCCGCCAATGGACCAAACCACGCCTCGATTCTCCACGGTCACGTGCCCCAGATTGGAGGCGAAGATACCATTGCCCGCGGTCAGAGAGTCACCCATGCCGCCAATAATGTCTATGTCGCCGGGCCGCAGTCGATGCACGCTGCTCGGGCGCTCAGCACTGCGTCTGCCAGGCCCCTCTTCGGTGTCGCAGAATTGGAGAAGGGCGCGCGTACGCGGATTCGATTTTTGGGTTTTCTGAAAAGCAAACACAAATGGAGGCTAGTAGGAAAGCAAAAGGTGCAGCGGGACAAGACCTACGCCCGCGCTACGCACGCGCTGCACGTTCGCCGGCTGATCGCCGGATCGTCCAGTGAAGGCCAGGCTGAGCAAACGAAGTGGTCGATACGCATTCCTGAAGGTCACATCCAGTGACGTGCGCTGTGACGTCACGCAGCCGATCAATCCAAGCAGCAGCAGCAGCGAAAGAACGAGTGACAGCTCCTTTAATGACGTCTTGCCCATCTCGTTTTACAGCTGAAATGAAGTGAAGATTAATGTATGTGTGGAGGGCTCGCAAACTCTTGCTATCGTTGGTGACGTCCTCGACACTGAACCAGTTCTGCGTAGACATAACGTTACACAGACGCCGCCGCCTTGCTAGTTTGTTCACCTTTCGGCGCTTGTTTTGGTTTGCTTTTCCGTCGAAACATACGTTTATGCTTAGTCAGCGTTGTCTGGGCCAATTCTTAGCTTGGCTTCTAGCATTAAGGCATCCAACAATATTATGCAAATGTGCGTTCAAACTCAGAAAAAGTATTATAGAAAAAGCGTTCCGCATAAATGAGCAGTCGTCTTAACAGCTTCTTCAGAATGTGTTCTCCACATGCTCCGCAGTTGGGATAATTATCCACAGCAGCACAAAGTTCATTAGGTGTTGACCGTGAGACGCGAGAATGTATTTGAGTTCTTCTTGAGAGCATCTTCTGTTAAACGACTAACCAGTTGTGACAAGAAGCTCATATATTCAATATGCGCAGACTAAACTTAATTAACAATTGTCACTCAACTAATTCGATCCGTTCATTCTTTTGGCACGCTTTCAGTAAAGCAAAAGATTGTTAAATGCTCAAAATTATATATTTTTATAGCTTGGTAGGCGGAAGTATCGAGCGATCGGAGTGAATACGCGTGCTAAATCCAGTTGTGATCAAGATTCATGTAGACTTTGTTTCCTTTTCGCATTATGCACAGATCTCAAACAAAAGACTTAGAAAACAAACGCGGTCAATTAGATGAATCGGAAATGCAGCCGAGGCACACTCAGGAAACAGAATTCGAATTAGAATTAGATAATATTTGATTAGAACAAACACAGAAATCCATTACTTATACCTTTCGCTTGCTTAAATCTTTCGTATTTCAATTCAGTTTAAATTGGAAATTCACTTTTTTCAATCTTTGTTTCTCTTTATTCGTAAATCTTGCAACAAAAGAATTGCACAATTACATAAAATGTCGCGAGCGAAAACCTTTTAATTCTCTTATTTATATTGCAAATTTATGGCCCCAGAAGGCAGCGCGTCCGGCTCCGTTGACCGCATAGAATCAACTGCCCGGTAGAATTTCTGATTATGCTGATTTTATATGGATTGCCCCCAGAGCCGGACAGCGTAGTACGCATAGAACGAAATAAAATAAAATACAAAAATAAAGAAAAAAATATATAAAGTTCGCAGCAGTATACGAAACACGTAAAAAGAACAAAATACAATACAAATTAAGTGCGAATTGTCAATGGTGAGTATGCGCGACTTGCGAATACCCTGTCCATTTCAGAGGCATGAATATTCGGTAAATATATTTCAGTTGTATCAATATTCTTTGCCTTGAGTTTCAGCTTCCAAATTGACTTTTTTCTCTTTAAGCTCATCTTTCAGCTTGAAACAGCTAAAAGTTTTAACAATTTTTATTCATTCTTCATCTTTTTAAATGCTAACTAAACTATTGAAGCTCTGCAGTTGAGTCTACTTGATACACAGTTTTTCATTTATCTAAATGCTTTTTAAAGCAAAGTCTGATTAGTTATAAGGTTTTTTATGGTTGCCCTTAAAAAATTAGTGAGGTTCCCCAATAATTCCTAGAAATAAAAAAATTATACTTTTTAATAAAATATTTAAAAAATTTTAAAAAATAAATTACATAAATATTTTTCTAAAATTTTTTCAGATACTTAACCGTTTGAGTCTGTCGTTCTAGTATACCCCTCCCAATTTAGCTACGTAGTATATATTATATCAAAATTGGCTATCTGAGTTTCACACACTCACACTTGTGCGCAAAATGTGGCTGAGGCGCAGAGCCGGTTGACGCGCCGTCTAAAAAACAACGTTCTTCTGAAATTCACTTTCGACGAGTTGTTAAAAATAGTTCTACGCCACTATCAGCTGCGATCCACTTGCCAGACGTCCAAAGCGGTTTTAAAGCCATGATCAGACTGAAATGAAATGCTCAAAGGGTCTTGCTTAGGGATCGAGCTGCAGTTGAAAGGGAACGAGACTTACAACTCATCCAGCATCATCTGCAGCAGTTTTAATTGTAAGTCGATCTGGAAATAAATACTCAGACATTAGAGTTGTACGTGCTCCGCCGGCAACAGATACACAGACAGTCATTAATTTAACCGTTTCTTCAATTGGCTTTTGTTGATTTTATCACTGGCAATGCTATAAACAATGCTTAATCGCATAAACCTTTGGACCATGTCGCAGTCAAGTATTAACACATGGAACACCACTTGTCAAAAAGGTCTAGTTGGGGTTAAGCTGTAGACTGCAATCACTTTTTGCTTCTAAGTCAAGTTCTTTGAGAGATTGAACATCATTCCATCGTTGACCAGCGCCATCGACTTGACACCTACCACTTCCTCTACAAACAATCCAGTGAGTGTTGCCATTCAGTAACCTTGTGGCGCTATACAATATATAATAATACATGAAATAACGGCACGAAGCAATTAAAGCAAAGCAACAAAAAAACAACAACTTGTTTTAAATTAACATCACCAGAAAACAAGAAGGAACCGCCTTAAATAACACGACGACGCTCGTGGCATCATCTTAAAGCCTGCCTGTTCATGATGATCATGATAATGATTAAGATGACATCGTTAAGTACTGTACAAATCAATACGACCGTTTATCGAAGAGCAGCTATCAATTGTTTTAAATATAGACTTTCAATAACATCAGGCTCTTATGCTAATGATATGTATGTTTGACTCTACAGGGGAACCCATTCAATAAAAACCCGATGAAACTGTTTATCTCATGAATATAAAAATATAAATGAATACTAAATATATACATACCGTACAATAATACAAGCAACTATAAAAATATGAGTATGGCAAAGTCCGATGCCACTTAACTTAGCCGAACTCACAGTAAGAGTCCTTATTAGCAATTTTTAAACTGCAATAAATATAAAATGAAGGATATAAGTCTCTGACATACTCTCTATAACAAAGCAATTTTTAGTTAATTCTGATATTCACTGAATTTCTTTAAGTTTCGCTGGTTGAAACATTTGAGAGGTCAATAGAAATCTACAGCGTTATTGTATATTACTTTTACAGGGTATTGCGCAGTCACTGTCATCTTGTTATAATGTTTAGAAATTCTTTAAGTTACGCATTTAATATCCGATGTCGTAATCAAAGATGTCTGAAACGTGAAATCCATTGTTTACATTTTTCCGTTACAATAAATAGTTCACCTTTCAAAACTAAAACAGAAGCTTTTGGATTGCTTTCATTCGTTAACGATAGTAGAAATGGAACACCACTGCTTCTAATATCGATACATCGATATCCTTAGTCTCGATTTTGCCTGTCGGCAAATGGGAGTTGCGACGTTATCTTTTAGTAAAAACTAACATAAATTAAAAGCGTTTCATAGAAAACTTGATTTGATAAGGGACACAATAGAACAGGAAGCTGGCGCAGCAGCCACATCAGCAAATACGCAGCATCTCAAACTAGACGGGAAAGCCGAAGCAGAGGCCGGCAAAAAACAACAAAGACAACAATTCTGTTTTTTGACTGCCCACTTACAATGGGCGCTCTGCGATGCATGGGCTGGATAACCGGTTGCTCGGTATTCACGGCATTTATTTCAATAATTTGGCAGGCATTTCTGTCACTGCAGGCGCTCAACAAAACAACCGTACTCCTTACTGGTCTCCTGGCCATTGAGGGCGGCCTCAAGAGATCGTCCTTCGAGCCGGCACCCAAAGTAGCCGTGGGCTATGGCGCCTGCACGGATCTGCAAATAAATGCTACAGAGTTTCTGGAGACCTTCTACAAAATGCGTGTGCCCGAGGTGAGCACCGACTTTGCAGCGAACGATGTGAACAACGAAAATGAATTCCTGCAATCATTTGCCTATTACTTCAAGAACGGCGCCGCAGCTGAGTAAGTGCAGTCATTGGATATCAGAATCACATTAATATGCATATCAATTTTATAGGCGCGTCATAGCCAATGGAACGCTGTTCAAACAGCTGATAACAAATGCCAAAATAATGGACAAAGAGCGCATTCATTGGTATATGGGAGGCAATGCCCCATTGATGGCTGTGCGATTTGTAATGGAGGGTGCAGATGTACTGCTGGGCGCTCATATGTCGAAAAAGTATGTGCTCATACACACATGTACTTACATGTGTATTGAAGCTTTTCAGGGTAAAATAATATATTTTTTGTTGTTACCAGATTGCGACCTTTGCTGCCCAAGGAGATTCGTCTTGCTGGAGACGAGATACCAGATGATGATATACATCTTATTCTCGAGTATAAGGCCGGCGATAAATGGGGTCCATATGAGGCACCACGCGCCAATCGTTATATACTGCATAACGACAAGAATAATCCGCATTTGAGGTCAGTGGAGCAGCTGACAGACGCACTAAAGCAATATAACCCGCAGCTTCTTGTGGTCAGCGGTCTGCAAATGATGGACATGTTTAAGTTCAGTCCTGGTGTGCGTGAAGCCCGATTGCGCCAGGTGCAATCGCAACTGACCAGCCAGCCCCCAGACACACTGCATCATTTTGAATTTGCCAGCTATGTGGAATTGCAGCTCCTGCATCAGCTCCGGCAGTTTGTGCTGCCCTATGTGGACTCTTTGGGCATGAACGAACAAGAGTTGTCAAATCTGCGGCAAGTGCTCCGTCATGGACGCACCACATTGGCCACTGACTGGAATCCACGTATTGCCAATACACTGGACCAAATGCGTCAAGTGTTTATCAGTCTACTAGAAGACTACTATGTGCAGCGCATGATCGACTCGCACAGACGCATGGTATCCAGAATACACGTGCACACCCTTGCCTATCAGGCCATTCTGACCATTACAAATTCGAAGTGGAAAAATACGCGAGCTGCAGCAGCTAAGGCCGCATTGACGGCTCATCGTTACGTCTGCAAATCCCAATTTGTAAGTGATAAACCCTTTTATATACATTTTATATGCAGTAAAACTTTTCGTTTATAGATTAATCCAGAATCGGTGACTCTTGTTTTGGACGACAGCTTCGCCACGTCTGCTCAGGAGCAAGCACCTCGTATGCGCATAGGCGCAGCCAATCCTGTGCCTTGCTGGCAAGAATTTATACAATTTGGCGCGGATCTGCAAAAAATCGAAGTGGAGATATGCGTTGCTCCAGTGCTGATATGCCGAGTGGCTAAAAAGACAGCGGGAGCTGGAGATAATATATCTGCCTCGGGACTTGTGGTCCAATTGTGAGGCATAAGAAACTCAACAAAACAAAAAAGCAATAAGGATGACAACGATCATGTTTGGGACTGGCAAGACTGCTTAGTATTTACACGAAATGCAAAAGACTCAAAATAGCAACCCCTCAAATTGAATCCTCGACATAACAACTACCCAATCTCAAAAACATTCCCTGTTGAATAATGTTTATAGACAGCATGTTTAGCACCTTAGTGACCTTAGAAACGCGTTACCTTCAGTACATGGATTACGGACGCCGACAAATCCTTAAGAATTTTGGAATGGAAAGGAACAACGATAGAGTTGGCTCATGGCCTTAGTACTACATATCTAGAAGATGAGTTTGCAGATAACAGAACAAAACTTGAAATTCAGCTGTTGAAACATTCGAATCTTAGTTTACTTCTACATCGAATCTCTGGATACTTACTCACTCTTAATTATTTTAAATGTTCAAAATTATTCCTAAAATGCATAGAAATGCAACCTAGTCTAAGTTTATTAGTTTTTCGTATTGTTTTTCTATTCGGTATTATATCGATGTAAACCATTCCTACTTACAATTTGTTTTGCGCACTTGGTTTTAGGCTAAAATGACAATGTATTCATAAATGCATGTATAATAAAAATTTCTGTTGAAATCTAACTCAACTAGTTTGAAATTCCTATCAATATATTTTCAATCGGCAACAAAAAATTACTAAACTAAAATATATACTTTGCAAAACAAATTTAATTCCAATAGCTGGTTTCGTTGGGCGCGCATTAGCAATTAAGTCGAACTAGTGCGATAAATTTATATACAAATATCGATTCATCGATAGGTCGATACGGCTAATTCGAGAAGTTTCGTTACCATTCTCGGTCGACGTCGACGTCGCCGCTTCAATTTTCATTACGCTGAAAAAACGTGTCGGTCGCGGTAGAAAAATTGTAAGCGTTTATACATTATTAAAATAAGTATAAAGCGTCTACATACAAAAAATCTGCAAACATGTGCGTAAATATATCATCACAGATAATGTCAATAGAAAAAATCTTTTGTACGCATAAGAAAATTCCGTGGGCGTCTATATGGGTAGTTTTTCTCATACAAATCTACAGCCCACAGATAAATCCATAATTTATGGAAAATTGCTCAAATCAAAAGAAATTCTGGACTAATATGTCAATTGAAATAATATTGACGCATGTGTGTATAAATATTGAAGTTATTAAAACTAATATATTTTCTCTTACAGTTGCTGAAAAACAAAACAGCCGTTCTATTAAAAAACAAAAAGAAGGAATCTAGGCAACAAAGTCTAAACAAATAACTAGTTTAACTTAATCAATCAATCGAATCGGCAGTCGAAACTAAAGAGAAATGTCTGTGATTGGCATCGATTTCGGTAACGAGGGCTGCTATGTAGCGGCTGCCAGATCCGGCGGCATCGAGACTCTTGCCAATGACTACAGTCTGCGTGCAACACCGTAAGTACCCAAAAAGAAAAGAAAAGAGAAACAAGAACTAGCACATGATTATGATTACTGCCTTTATTGGGATATCAATTAACGAAAGCTTTCAATATTGGTTGTGCATAATCGTTTGCTCTTTTTCATTGAGGTTATGTATAAATGTAAGTCATGCCCAATACCTTTTGTATGTGTGCGTGCGTAAATACGCATGTATGTGTGTGTAAATGTGTTAATGTATGCGCGCCTAGAAATTTCCATTGTTGTCACTGGTAACGCTTTTAATACGGAATTTTTATATAAAATATGTACAGATAAAATGTAATATGTACATGCAGTACCATATGTATGCAATTGTGCGCTCGCTCGAGCCTAAATTTGGCTCTGGGTGCTCTCCATAAAAAGCATTGCAAATTAATGAGAGGCCACATTGAAATGTTGCACTGCGTGTTGCTCCATTTGAAATGTGGCTTCGGCACAATATTTGAATCAGATTCTTGATTTATAAATGTAGAATGCGTGGGAGCAATTTCCACTTTCGCCAATATATTTTTTAATTTGGCCAATCTACATACACACACACGTCGGCGCACGCAAATCATCGCATGCGTCATGCGGTCAGTCAATAGTAGCATCAAAGAGGAGAGCGAAAGGCGCTCGCAGCAGCAACAGCAGCTGTTGCCGTGAAGAAAATGGGCGAAAAAAGAGTGCGAGAGCAAATGCGTTCACACCAAAGTTGTCAAAAATAAAATCAAAGCCGGCAAAACACGATCGCACATACATGTGCATACTATGACAACACGTTTATACATATACGGCCATGTGTACGCATATATAGGGTTGTATATGTGTGTGTATAGCGATTTAATTAAGTTTGTTGTGGCAACGCGACCATATTTGACGCGTTGCTTGTACATCTGTATACCCTGTAGCAGTACATTTATATAGACTCCCTAGAATCTTCTAGTAGACCTCAATGAAATATAAAATTTTACCCCTTGGCTGCATAATCTCTAGCTGTGCTTAGACTAATAAAAAAAATAAAAAACCATACGATTATTACAAATTTGCTTGTATTAAGAAATGCATATATAATTTATTATGATTCCACTAATTTCATTGTTACTTTCTGCAGCTCATTTGTGGCCTTTGATGGCAAGAAACGCATCATTGGCGTTGCCGCCAAGAACCAGCAGGTGACAAACATGAAAAACACAGTTGGCGGCTTTAAGCGTTTACTTGGCCGCAAATTCAACGATCCACATGTACAGCATGAACTCAAGAGCATTCCAGCGCGCGTGGAGTCGCGCAATGATGGTAGCATTGGCATCAAAGTCAACTATTTGAATGAGGATCAGCATTTCTCTCCGGAACAACTGACGGCTATG
This sequence comes from Drosophila hydei, assembly GCF_003285905.1. NCBI lineage: Eukaryota > Metazoa > Arthropoda > Insecta > Diptera > Drosophilidae > Drosophila > Drosophila hydei. The sequence goes on from NW_022045644.1 coordinate 31,398, forward strand.
CTGTTCACGAAGTTGAAGGAAACCTCGGCGGCGGCCATGCAAACGCAGGTGAATGACTGTGTCATTACCTGCCCCGTATTCTTTACCAACGCCGAACGTCAGGCATTACTTGATGCCGCACAAATTGCGGGCCTCAATGTACTGCGCTTAATGAACGAGACAACGGCTACGGCATTAGCTTATGGTTTCTACAAGAACGATCTGTTTGAGGAGAAACCACGCAATGTTATCTTCGTTGATTTCGGCCACTCGGCGCTGCAGGTCAGCGCCTGTGTGTTCACCAAGGGCAAGCTGAAGATGTTGGCGAGCAGCTGGGATCAGATTGGTGGGCGCGATATTGATTTGGCGCTGGCAGACTACTTTACCACGGAGTTTCTTGAACGCTATAAGATCAATGCCAAGACTAATGCACGCGCCAATCTGCGTTTGTTGACCGAAATCGAGAAGCTGAAGAAGCAAATGTCTGCCAACAGCACAAAACTGCCTCTGAATATTGAATGCTTTTTAGACGATGTTGATGTTAGCTCATCAATGCAGCGTTCGCAAATGGAAGAGCTATGCGCTCCAGTTCTACAGCGTGTCGAGCAAACTTTTAAGAAACTCTTAGTGGAATCAAAGCTTTCACTGGACGATATACACTCAGTAGAAATTGTAGGCGGTAGCACTCGCATACCATCTGTCAAGCAGCTCATTGAGCAGGTGAGTCACTTATCTGTAAGCTTTGATTGATTTGATGGATCTAATGTCTATATTTTGTAGGTGTTCAACAAGCCGGCCAGTACTACACTTAATCAGGATGAAGCAGTATCCCGTGGAGCAGCTCTGCAATGCGCCATTATGTCACCAGCTGTGCGCGTGCGCGAATTCGGGGTAACCGATATACAAAACTATGCCGTAAAAGTGCTATGGGAAGGCGATGGCACATCATCGAACGGTGAAGTTGAAATCTTTCCGCAATTCCATCCGTCACCATTCAGTCGTTTGGTGACCATAGCTCGCAAGAGTCCGTTCGTTGCGTCCATTGTGTACGGCCAACAGGTCCCGTATCCTGATCAAACTATAGGAACATGGAAAATCAAGGACGTCAAGCCAACGGAACGTGGTGAGAGTCAGGATGTTAAACTGAAAGTTCGCATCAATCAAAACGGAATTGTTTTGATTTCTTCGGCCGTGCTTGTCGATCGAAAGGAGCAAGAAGAGGCTGCCGCCGCAAGCGAACAGGCTGCTGCCGACGATAAGAATGCCGGTGAGCAAGCTGGACCCAATGCTAGCGAGCAAGCGGAAGCTCAACCGGAGGTTAGTCAATCCAGAAATATCCCTTAATTGATTATTTAGTAGCATCATAATCAGATTCATACAAAAGTATTCATCTGTTGTTGAATAGGCGCTGCTCTTCTTCTCGCAGTTTTCTAACCCTTCCGAAGTGTTTTTTCTTCTAACAACTTCACCGTACATCAAATCAATCGGTTCTTATCATTTGCTCACTTCTAAATAACACGATACATTTTTATTTGCTGCTCTGCTGTGGCTTATTCACTTAGATAGGAAATGAAACCTAAGACTTAATATGGCAGATAATCTTAATTGAACACGTTTTCCACTTTTGGCATCATCCCTTCTTTTAAGTACTTAAATTGAAATTTTGTAAACATATCTTGCAATTAATTAATTTAAACACAAACAGCATTGTTTATAGGGGCGTATGCTAATTTATTTTATTATCGCATGTTTGTGTTTGAATTAATCACACTTCTAAGCATTTGAGCGTAATGTTTGGTTCGTTTTTGTTTCTTTAGCAATTTTAAATCATACATATATCTAAATACTGAAAACTTCTTGAGTATTGCAACTTGTGATTATATTTTGGTTGTTTCATGTTTGCGTCTTGGTTTCATTCCCAATCCAGTGCTGTAGTTGATATTCCTCTTGCTGTTTAATAATGTTGTATTGTACATTGCATTTGTACGATTATATATATACTACATATACATACAATTATTACAACTATTACCCAAATATTGGATATTGTGCGCTCGCGTTTTGCTCTCTCTTAGGCATATTTTGAGAATGAGGATGATAATAATACATCAACAGCCTCATCACCTGGCGGACAAGGGTGGGCACAACGGGTCAAGGGCTGGTTTGGTTCGGTACGTTTTCAAATTTAAAGCAAATAAAAATCTTAATACAACTATAATTTTTAATATAAAAACAAAATGAGAAAATATCACGAAATTGGAAATGTCGTATGAGAAAATATCAAGCACAACATTTTGCGCTTTCTTTTCCCACCCAACAACCGATAGTAAAACGAATGATGAAGACCGCTCATAAGCCGCCTACCCTGTGTGCTCCTACATAATATTGCAAAAAAAAAATAAAACAATCAAATAAACTATTAAATTGCTTAAACATTTGCCTAATATATGCTTGAATACTTTTTATTTATTATTCAAATATATACATGTAATTCATTATTATTTAAACAAACTAAGCAAAAAAAGAAAACAAAAACAAAAATACACGTTCTACAATGCGCCTCCAATCCAATGAATGCTACTCGAACTTCTATTTACATAATTAAGACACGACTCACAATCTTTTGCTCATATTGTAGGCTGTTATTTGAGCTGTTTTTCCTCTTCGCTTTGTTGTTGTTCCGCTTCGAACTATTTCCTCTTTCTATTGGCTATAAGAATCGGATAATTATATGGAGTCGTTACATTGTATTAATCTCTGGTTCTTGACTTTTATTTTCTATTTCGCGAAAACAGGGCAATGACAAAACAAAAAAGAAGACCAAAAAGGACATTGAGCTGCCAATGGAGCCTATCACTCATGGTTTCGAGCCAACTGTCTTGACCAGTTATGCACAGCAGGAGGCTAAGATGATTGGCAACGATCAGAAGGAGACGGAGCGCATTGATGCCAAAAACGCATTGGAGGAGTTCGTTTACGATATGCGCAACAAGCTACAAGTAACAATTTAATTAATTTCAGCTAAGCATACATAAATATCAATAACATCATCATATTTACAGGGTGGACCTCTAGAACGTTATGTGGTTGAATCCGAACGCGAGTCAATTGTAGCGCAGTTAAATGATCTCGAGAACTGGTTGTATGAGGATGGCGAGGATTGCGATCGAGAGACTTACACCAATCGGCTGACGGCGTTGTTGCAAAAAACCGATCCGATCAAGCTACGCGCCCACGACTACGAACAGTGCCCGGCAGTTTTCGAGGAGCTTAAGAACAGCATTGCTGTGGCCCGTCAGGCTGTGGCAGAGTTCCGCAAGGGTGTACCCAAGTACGATCATTTGACAGAAACCGAGTTTATCAACATTGCCGAAACTGCGGACAAGGCGCAAAAATGGCTTGACAGCAATTTGTCAAAATTCACGCAATCGTCGCGCACAGCAGACAGTCCTGTCACCCTTCAAGCACTGCGTCATGAGGTGCATTCCTTGAATACTTGTGTCAACTCTGTCATTACGCGTGCGAAACCGAAACCAGCTGCCAAGACAACGACACCTCCCAAGGATGCTGCGGAACAGAATGGCAGCGACCCAACTGCCACCGGGGACAAAATGGATGTGGACAACAACGGGCAAAACGTGGGTGGCAATACGCCCAGTGATGCTGCTATGGACGTAGAGTGAACTCTCCGCCGTGCGTCGTCGGCGATTATTGATATATTTAATAAAAGAAACGAGTATAGAAACAAAACAAATATATATGGTATTGGCTAACGATAAAAACAACAAACAAATTTAACTTTACGTATACAAACATGAAACAACAAATTGTATATGCACTTTTGCTTTCCCGACGCATCAGAATCAGTAAACTGGCAAACTGTAAACAAAACTAAATGTGTAAGCGTATAAAACAAACGATTTGATTAAGTGCAGCAGACGACGATGGCAGTGGAAGTGACAGACAGAGCTGCTGTATGGATGGATGCAACAACTTAATAAAAACTTTTTCTAATCGACCATTTTTGCATATAGTTGAATAACAACAAAAACCGACACTAAAAGAATGGAATTCAAATAATCAAATAAAACCATAATGATTATTCCAAAAACCCTTAATTGGTTTATGTTTGAAATCGAAATATGTTAATATGTTTATTTTTGTTCTATTTATTTGCCAATCAGTTGATTAAATACGTTGTATACCCTTTACATAGTCTACTAAGAAACGCCTCGTTAAATTGCTTAATATATGACAGCGAATACGTAGAATTGAAATAGGTTGAAAGGCCATACAATAAACGATAGCAATATATATATATATATATATATATATATATATATATATATACGTACGCATGTAGCATCATTGCAAAAATACGTATTTGTTACTGTAGGCACTCGAAAATATTCAGTTCAGTTTTGACCGCTGGACACATTGCAGTCGTATCAGGGTGAATTGTTATATAAAAATATTTAAAACCTATAAAAACATGAAAGTTTTGGTAATTTTTCTGGTCGCATGCTTAGCATGTGCATTAGCCAAAAATGATTCGGTGAGTGCTTTAAGTGGAGTTTATAATAAAATATATTATGGGGCTTTTCGCCAAGCAGTTAAATGAGATTTCAACGCCTTTGGATCAGCAGTGCGGTTCTTATTGTTACACTCTTCTAAGGACCTTAGTCCAGAGTGGAGACAAAGCTAAGAAGAAGGAAGAAGAAAACGCGATTACAATCCGCACCAAAGACACTCAGATCAAGGAACTCGAAGCGAAGGTAGCCGACCTTCAAGCTAATCTGGAACTTTTGAAAGAGAAGGAAAGCGAATATGAGGCGAAGCTTAAGTCGAATGATGATTTAGTAATAGACATAGGTCTGAAAATTGATAGTCTCAAAAACAAAGTGGCGCAGATTGCAGAAATAAACTCAAATACAACAGTGACTACAGTTAAACCTGAATTTTAAAAGAATCTTATAATTATAATCTTAAATATTTAATAAATGCGCCACTAGAAAAAATATATATAGAAAATATACGCAGAGCTGATATCATGTGTAACATTGTGATTATATTTCGAGATTTATAGGCGCTTATATTATAAAACTTGTTTATAAAGGGGAATGCGAATGCGTGGATAGCTAGCGTGTATGTATATGAGATAAATAGGAAGTTTGGCTGCGAGCTGGTGACTAGTGTATAAATATTATTAACTATAAATTATTTGTTTAGGGTTCGCTTGAAGGCTCTTCGGTGCGATCCAATTTAATTATTAATGCATTTATGATGCAGGCGCCCGCCTCCTTTGTAAACCAGCACAGATCGTTGAGCAGATGCACAGAAGATTCATTTAACGAACCAGAGCTGCTGCAAGCACCGCCAGCAGCACCACCGGATCCATCATTCGGAGCCTCATTATCGGTCGTATGCAGACTGCGTCGTTTGGCCTCGGTAGCTGCTTTGCCCGTGGTCACACCGGAGATGGATTGCCGACGCACGTACACCTCAAACGAGGTGGAAATGCGATGGACGCCTTGATCAGAGACATAATGATGCTGTGGCAGCACCGGTTCAATCACTGTAGCATTGGGCGAATAGTAGAGCTCCAGACGTGTGCCGGGCTCATCTTTGTGCGTGGCCGCTACAGTGTCCTCGTCCATTTCAAGCGGCAACGGCTGGCCACGATCCAAAATGGCTCGAATCTTATCCACACGTGTCATGTAGTAGAAGGGCAGCCAGTCACCATTTAGATCCAAGTGCACCTGTGCTGCCAAAGATCCGGCTGCGGACGAAGTTGATGTACTTAGCGCATTAACGGTCTGTTGATTCAACTTAAAGTACACCCAGCCCTCCAGTTTGTCGCCGTTACCGTTGCTATTGCCGCTGCACTTCGAGCAGAAGCAAATCGGATCGAGGCGAATGTCAAAAAAGGCCTGTGGCAACACCAGGGACGCACAGAACCGTTTCACCTGCTTCAAATATTCGCAATCGTTTTGCTCCATAGCTGCAGCTGCAGTACGCAACGAGTCTCGGGCATTGCCACTGGAATTCGTTTCCGATTCCAAGGAGTTGAGCGAGGAGAGATCCAAATTAAGTAATGACATTTGGTCCGGTATCAAATGATGTTGCATGCGCGTGTATTCATTCTGTTGAAGCTGCTGTAGCAGCAGTAAATGATTCATATAATCAATCTCATCATCCTCCAGCACATTATCCGGCTCGCTAGACTGTTCGCGTTCATTGGCTGCCTCAACAACTGCCTCTGCGTTGTTCTCACTGTGCTCCGACTCATGCGAAGCGTCCATAGCTGGTGCAACAGCACTAGAGCACAAAACTTGCTCATCATACTCCTTGTTGGTGTCATACACTACGTTTGAGCCATGAGACTGACCCGCTGTATTCGAACTACTCGCACCACCACCACCTGTTGATGTATTCAGCGAGTTCTGAAACCGTTGGGTACTCTGACTCCGCTGTATATTCAGATTTGTGTTATGCTGAAGCTGCAAGGACTCGCGCAAGCAACTACAAACAAAATTTATTACAAAACTGAATACTTTTTGTTTTTAAGGTTTCTAAAGAACACTTACCAGGTGGACGATGAGCCGCCGAGTTCATTGCGCTGTTGTTCAAGGGTCCGATTTTTAATGGAAATATTAAGCAACAGGTTCTCGGAGACGCTCTCCATAACCGAACGGGTCCTTTTGATAAGAGAGCATAGAATTAACAGTCTGATCGACTTGCTATTATAAGTATTGCTTACATGACATTGGCTGAGGCGGAAGTTGAGGCACCTGTGGGCAACTCTCTAGCACTATCGCTGAGTTGCTCCGTATCCTTCTCCTTCTCGTGCATTTCTAAATGTGCCTTCTCGCACTGTTGCGGCATATTGTCCAGCTCCAACGCCTCAGGTGCCTCCAAAATGGGCGTGCCGTTGGCATTGCCAGTGCGAGTGGCATCATTGCCCGTAAGCAAAGTGATTTTCTCGCACTTTCCATATATATCAAAAATTGGATACACATGACTAGGCAAGCCGCTGGCCAAATCCTCTAGATTCGTAGAGCCTACCATAATAACTGAAATACAGAAATTTAATGAATCTCATTGCTATCTCGAAGCTTAGCCATACTTACTTAACATGCCAGCGTGTGTGAGGGTGATGGTAATCACTGTGCCCACCTGAATGCTATCAAGTGCTTCACCATATTTGGAGGCCATTACCTGGCCATTGATGTTGATGTAGTCGTGCGTGGCCAGCCAGCAGCTGCGCTTGCAGTTGAGTAGCGATATGGGCACAGACAGTGCTTGAGGACAAGCTGCCAACACACCCAAGCTCAAAGTACCCTTCCATTTGTTGTTAATGGCATCTACTTTGATGCTGATGCTTTCGCCCTTGCACAAAGGTTTGTTGAGATACACAATAGCCTGGTTAAACGACTTGCTTCTGGATGCACTTCGACGATCATCGGAGAGGCGCGTATACTTATTGGATATGTCCACAAATTCATAAGTTTGCGCCTCTGAATCGATCGACTCCAGCATTGAGCTGTCCTGCTTGTTCAGAGGATCCATGCCAAAGTCCATGGAGTCCTGTAGTCGTAGGCTGCATGGACGCAAAGGAGACGCGGGAACTTGAGTAGAGATCACCTGAACAGCCATCGTCGAGCCGAGCAGCTCGGCAACAACGTACACATTGTTGGGCACATTGTGAAATTGAATGTTCACATTCTCGGAGTTTAGCAGAATGTTCACTGAGTTTTCCACGCGCTCCAGCGTAATGCGATCATCCACGCGCAGCCACTCCAGCGAGGCAAGCGACCGTTGCAGGCAGCTGGAATTCAAGCGCACCTCATTGCCGCTCACATACCAGACATTTGCTGGAATACGTTTAAGGCTCGTTGGCAGCTTCTTCCGCACGCTTTCATCGCCCAAGTTGAGATCTGTGATGCCAATGCTGAGGCAGCCTATAACAAGATTTGATTAGGGCTAAGATTCACAAGGGATTTGCTAACCTACCGGCAAACATGGGATTTATAGATGTAATCTTTATTTCAAAGGGTGAGCCCACACTCAGTGGATGCTCTGCAAAGACCAGGCTATGCGAAAGGGCAGCCGTAGATCCTGTATATCGGGATGCCTCTGTCCAATCCTTGGTTAACACAACGTTGCCCGAGACGAAAGTCCAGCGATGCTTCGTCTCCAACGCTGGATGTTGTATAACGGACGTCGCTTGGCAGCTCTGCGAATTCTCGCTGGTGGCATACGGAGCACGTATGTCCAGCTGTGTCTGGGTCAGGCTAACCTGTGCGCACTGCCCATAGAGATCAATAATGGCCCAAATGTTGGGCGCATGGCACTCCCCAGCCGGGCCCTGGTCCATGCCGTCCACAAAGAAGTGTATGTAGTCGCCATTGCGCATCACGCCAACCCGTGCTCCTGTGCCAAGAGTGTCCAAATCAATGAGTACATTGGTACGTATGGTCTTGCGATTGTGGAAGATCATTGGACCGCACAGTATGATGGTGTCATTGGCCTCCAAGTCGGTCGCATTGGGTGCCAGTTGTATATCCTCCGGCCTTGTGCCAGTGACACCAATCTCAATGTTGCCCGACCAATGACGGACCATAGTCTCTAGCTCGACTTCAAAAAGTTCACGATTACGCAACGGCCGATTACTGAACACAATGGCATCATTGAACTCCGCCAAAGAATTCGGACGCGATGCAGTCAATCCACTATTGGAGATGCCTGCGTTAGCGCCATGAATGTTGTGGAAACGTAGCGGCACCTCGCTGTACAGCGTCGTATTAGAAATGGTAGAGTTTCCCGTATCTGGACTACCACATTCAGATGTGTCAATTATGCTGGCCTGTGCTGCTTGCCCATATAGATCAATCACGCCGTACACACGTTCCGGTACATTTGTCGCAGCGGGTCCCTGATCGACGCCGTTCACCCAAAAATGCAGAGTGCCATCATCTTTACGCACTACCCCCACACGATCGCCCACCTGTAGGCGATCCAGGTTCTGGCCATACTGCTCGATTACAGTAACGCCATTCTGCATGACCCCATTACCTGTCATCATCCAAGTGCCGGAGCTACAAGAAGAAAAGTTAAAGCCGTATTCAAGAGAATCAGATTCTAACTAACCGCACGTTAGTCATAGTAAATGGAAAATCTAGCTCGTCGGCAGTGTGCGTGGTAACGCCCATTTCAACAGACCCCGCCCATTTGGTGACAACGCGTTCGAGTCGCACTTGGAACAGTTCATTGGGCCGCAAAGGACGTCGGGTTAGCACTACCCCCATTATTGAAGTCATCGGCAGCGCTAAAATTTATGTTTAATTTGATTAGAAACTAATAATTCACTAAGCTGGTCTAGAGCACTTACTTGGGTCGGAGCGCTGTGCGTCCGCTCTGCGTGACCGTAGCATGGCTGCCACAAATGTGATGAAATGTGAGACGATCATCATTACGTGCAATGGCGCGTGTGCTGGATATGGTTTCGCTTAGCCCACCAGTTGCACCGGCCACATTCATCTCGCTCTCCGGACTCAACAGACTTAGCGTAGGCGTACCAGACTGGCCATGGCTGCAGGCCATAGCCATGCCAGCGACAATATTGTTCCTCCTTGTGACTAAATTCTGTTGCTCACGTTCGTCGCGATCCACAATGGTCACTTAATGGTCATGCCGTATAGGTCAATGACGCCCCATAGTGTAGCGGCTACTCTTGTCGCTGCTATGCCCTGATCCTGGCCGTTAATGTAGTAGTGTAGGTTGCCATTAGACTTTCGCATCATGCCAACCCGGTCACCTTCGCGAAGCTCGTCCAAATTAAATTCCCCGTACTTGCCTGCGCGTGCCCTTGCCATTGGTTAAAATGCCACAGGCCGGACATCATGATGGTGCCACTGCGCATGTTCGTCATTGTGGCTGGAAAATGGAGAATTGTGGGATTATGCGTGGTGACGCCCACCTCAATCGAGCCCGACCATTTGTCCACCAGCTTGTCTATTCGAATCTCAAAAAGTTCGTTGTCGCGGAGCGGACGATGTGTCATGACGACGCCATTGTTAAACTCATCCAACGGACGACGACGCTCCGCTGAGCGAAAGTTAGGTACCAATTTGACCAAAGAACCGCAACGAGTATGGAACCTCAAACGATCGTTAACATCATAGAAATCGCCAATGCCACTGCTGGAGCTGCAGCTACCATTACCATTGAGATTGAGACGTGTCAACGCATCAATATTGCTGCTGTCCACTACGCTCACATCCACACTCATGGGCACTTCCAAATTCTGGATAACCTGCTGAAGCGGCTGTTGCAAGGGCGAGTCCAGCAGCTGCTGAAACAAATGCCATTCAATGAATATATTAAGTAATATAAGTCAACTTTAATACCTCACTGCTGCTGTTGAGGATGGAACTCACGTCCGTGGGACACAGGGACACCTGCACACAACGTCCATAGAGATCAACAAGAGCCCATAGCGGTTTGGGCATGTTCTTGGCGGCCACACCCTGCGACTCGCCATTGACGTAGAAGACGAGATCATGGTTAGAGGTGCGCATGACTCCAACGCGATCATTTTCGTTGAGCGTTTCTAGATCCGTACCGTAGTACTCGAGCAAGCGGCGCCCATCCTTTCGCACATCGATGCCAGACATTACCCAAGTACCATTCCGCATGGCCGTGGCGCAGGCAACCAATTCCAGATCCTCGGGCGACTCCGATGTGACGCCAATCTCAATGCTACCGCCCCAAGAGTGATTCTTCAATAGATAATTACAAAGCTTACGAATAAACACTATTTTAATAATCCCAATTCACCTTCTTCTCAATGACCACCTCGAAGAGCACATCGTCCACGAGCGGCTCTGCGCTAAACACGAGAGCATGGCTAAAATTTCGCATTGAGCGTTGTGCGGAACGATTGCCATTGCCAAGCGTTATGGAGCGACCGCAGCGTGTGTGAAAGCTCTGCATTGAGCTGCCTGTGGGGTCAGCAGACATATTAGAAATATTGAACTGTGGTTTCTCTTAATGTTGCACCAACTCCCAACACAAGCCGCACAAAATGTGTGCAGCTAATGATGTTGCATAGTTATAAAAGTTATGCATTATTCGTAGAGTGCGTTGTGTTTATTATCAATAAAAATTTCGATCTCGTATTGAAAATGCAACAAACTACTTAATACTAACTAAATTCAGTTTGTTTTAATTTTTTCTTTGTTTTTTTCTATTTTTTAGCACATTTCTGTATTGTTGATTCTTCCCCCGTTTTCCTTGTTTTTTGAGTTTTGCAATTACAACAGCTGACATACAGCGATAACGATTTAACATTATATATCGATGCGCAAAACATTTACTTTTATTAAATAAACTTAAGCAACTGCCTCTTAAAAGAACTTATTTAACATACCCGACGTTAAATTAATATAAACCATTTATTTAAAATTCAATTTGGTAAATATTAGGTTATTGAGTTGAACTCGATTTAACCGTTGCTGAATTATTCGATAAGTTCATAGAGGTAACGCTGTTGTTCTGTAAGTCGCCCTCCACCGAGCAACTGATTGACAAAAACACATTTTTGGAAATTTCGACTTGAACCAGAATTGCGAAGATTTCCAGATAGTTTTAGAAATTAAAACGGTAAACGAATATCGCCATTGAAGCAAGTAATGTAAAAGATCTTTCTTTGCCTCGATGTCTTCAGCACAGCGTCAAAAGCAATTCGACCCGACCCGCGGCAACGACACAACAATAAGTCAAAAAAACAAAACAAACAGAAGCTTGAACTCTCCCGGACAACGGAAGCTGCAGGTCTCAATGGAGAGCCTACAGGTACAACAACCAAATATCAGTAGAACGTTCCGCCCGGCTCTAATTGGCAAGCGGCAGCAGCAGTTGGCAGCGAGAATCAAAAACAGACAACAACTGCTGGAGATGAGGACGCAAATGCCGTCTTAACCAAATCGGCACGTGCGCGTCTCAAACGCAAGACACAGCGCAATCGGTACTTGGCCATGGACTGCGAAATGGTCGGTGTCGGTTTCAATGGCCAGGATGACATGCTGGCACGTGTCTCCATTGTGAACAAAGTGGGTGAAGTGCTTTTGGACAAGCATGTGAAGCCCCGCGAGTTAGTCACAGATTATAGGACAAGCGTCTCGGGCATACGGCCCCATGACATCGAAAATGGCGAGGAGTTTGAAGCTGTGCAGGATGAGGTGGTCAAGCTTCTACATGGTAAAATACTTGTCGGCCACGCCCTGCGCAATGATCTCGCCGTGCTGAGCATTAAGCATCCCATGGCCCACATTCGTGACACCTCGCGCTACAAGCCGCTCTGCAAACTCGTCTCGAATGGCCATACACCTAGCCTCAAGCGTCTAACTATGGCCGTGCTTGGCCAGGAGATACAGACCGGCGAGCATAACTCTGTGGAAGATGCACGCGCTGCCATGGGCATCTATAATCGAATTGCTCCTGACTGGGAGAAATATCTAGAACGGCGTCAGCAACAGAAATGACAGCAACATAATACGAATAAACTAGCATTAAGTCATTGTCAATTGATTTTATTAATACAATGTAAATATAAGAAGTGTTGAGCTTAAAACTATTCATCTAATGCTTTATCTCTACTCTGCTGGTCACTTAAGATGCTGCCGTGTATTGCATTGTGGCGTTCAACTAATTCCTGCCACGGGTCCTCTAGCATGGAGCTGTGAAAGTACTGGGAGGATGCATTGCATTTCCTCTGTCATTAAATTGTCTTTGGTTTTGATGCTGTCCACGCCTGCTGCCGCGATGACCAAAATTCCGAGGTGTTCCTTGTTGTTGGTGAGGTGTTTTGTTCTGGTAGAAGTGAGGCGTGTTTGTATTGGAACCTCGTCTGTCCTCATAGAAGTTCATATTTTGTTGTTGCGGCGTTCGATTTTGGTAAAAGTGCGGCGTATTTTGATTGAATCTTTGTGGCGTTTGCTGGCCGCCGTTGTGCTGGGACATGTACTCCGTATTTTGCGATGGGTATTGCCGCACATTTTGCGAGTAAGGCGCGTAGTAGTTAAAACTTTTACGAGGTGTACCCATTATTAAAGCAAATCAAGAGTTTGTAAACAATTCGGTGATCCACTAGACTTCTAACCAGGGATGGTGCACATCGATTACCTTATCGCATTGCTTACCAATAACGGCTTACCAATAACAGACAGAAGTTTTCAAATAAAACGACTAAAAATAGAAAACTATGTAGCTATTTTTATTTAATCACAAATTTGTTTAATTGTACTTGTTCAGCTCGTCATAAATTGTTTTTAAAATAATGTGTTCATAGACACTAGTGGAGAGCGTGCAGGCTAGTATATTTTTTACAGCATAACATTCGGTATTTCAATGCTGCCAAAAGGTCGGTCACACTAACAGTCTCGTTCGAAAACTCGACAAGCGAAGTTGCAAGTCGTTGTGGTCGCGCCGTCGCATGTAAATTGCATTTAAACAGTTGCAGTGGAATTTCGCGTACAAAGCCCTAAGTAATTGAAATGCTACATTAAATTTCAAATTAAAAACGCTTTTAATTCAAATTTCGAAGCGAACAACCGGTTAGAGTACAAATTAAAAGCAAGGCTATAAAGTTAAGCGCCTACAGGAGTGTTCTATTGAAATCTGCGCTTTGTCTGTGCCTCAGTGTGTGTGAGTGGAAGAGAGTGTGCAGTATGTGAGTGTGCATGATTGTATGAGAGCTCGTGTTTAATGCATATGTGTGAGTGTGTGCATGTTTTGTGTGTTGGCGTGTGTATGTGTTTGTTCAGTTGCATATAAAGAAGAAGAAGCAGCAGCGGCAGCAGCCGCCGCATCAGCAACAACAACAAGCACATTACTCACTTTGGTGTCATTATTTGTGCTTCCAACAAAATTCTTTTAGGGCGTGTATATGCTTGTGTGCGTGCGTGTGTGTTGTGTAAAACATACAAACATATATAATTAATATTGCAGTTAAAAGTGCTTGCATTTGCAAATAAAAGAAAGAAGAAAAAATTAACACAGCAACTTTTTCGCCTTTAGTTCAATACGAAAACAACAACAGTAACAACAAAAACGCCCCAAACAACAACAAACAGACACACTAAAAAAAAACGAAGTATAAAATTGTTTCGGTTGATAAAAATACATAGACAATAATAAATTCACTGGCTGCAGGGCGAGCGCAGGCAAAGCAGAAACATCGCTTTGGATATCTTCAACGGAATCAAAGAGCAACTATCAAGTTGCCCCGGAACGCACCCGTGCTCTCTGTCGCACTGTATGGGCGCGGTGTCCACGTCCCTTAGCACAGCGCTTACTGCGGCGAGCATCGAGGCCGGCGACGCCCGCGACGACGGTGGCGGGTGGAGGCGGTGGGGAAGGCGGTGGGCGGCGGTGGCGGCGGCGGCGGCTGGTGCAGCACAATAACAACAGCAACAACTGGCGCTGCATCGGCGGGCAGCGGCCGCTTTGCAACCATAATGGGCGCAGTCAAATCTCGTCATATCACCAACGCCGACATGGATCGAGAGGAGGAACAGCATCAACGTCAACATCAACATCAGCAGCAGCCGCCCTTGCACCAACACCAGAACACACACTCCATGCAACGAAATGGCCATCCCAATGCGACGCTCCAAAAGCAGGATCTGCGCTACGACATCGGCTCCAGCTCCCAGTACCATCATGTGAGGCAGCCGAGTGTGCGCAGTCGCAGCCAGCAGCCTATGCCCCACCACCGATGAGCTGGATCGTCGATTTGCCAAAGTCTTGGTGAGTTTCGCAATATTGTTCCCGAGTAGCTAAAGGGGACACCAATTTAATCCTTATATCTTTATCCTAACACCCACAACCTTGCTCGCTCTATCATACTCTCCATACATGTGATTGGATGAGCTCATCGCGCTTTGTATGCGCGCATGTGTGTGATTGTGTGCGTGTGTGTGTTTCGATAATCCCAGTCGAACTTTTGCTTAGTTAGGAATCAGGTTAGAACTTGTCATAACTAAATGAAGTCAAGCTCAACTTAGCTAAAGACTTAGTTATATTTTATATAAAATAATAAAAATGTATTGGGAGCAACTTATAAGATTTATAGGATAAACTTATATGAAACAGATGTTTATAGTCCAGAATCATGTGCAAATATGCTTTAGATTTAATTAAAAATACTTCTGAAAACTATGAATATGAACTTCAGTGTACACCCTTTTTAAGGGCATGGCAAACAAAGATTATGAATATGTTTTTGACTGATTTTCGCACGTGCATGAAACTGAAAACGGAATAAAATTATCTGTACCTGACAAAGTACGCTTTATACTTGTCTAGATCGAAGCAATAATTCACAGGCAATTTGCTTCCCGTTTTAAGATCCACAAAAGATCAATTCTCATGCATGCTTAGAAAATGCATGCGCCTTTCTGTACGTTTGGCACGCACAGCAGTTCAGCTGTGTATTGTCTCGTGTGCGTTCTGCTTATACATATGTATATATGTATGTGTGTATACACGTCTCTCTCGCTCACACTGTCGGCGTTTCGGTTTCTGTTCTGTTTGTCATGCATCTGAAGTGCTGCCTCGAAGCAAGCCGCGCTACAAAGTCAACTTAATTAAACAATGGGCGCGCGCTTTTATATTGCCAAAAAGGAAAAAAATATCAAATAAAATTTGTTGCTATAAAAAAGTACTTGAGTGCTCCAAGAAATGAGTGTGACCCAATCTCAAACCCAATCCGAATCTGTAGCCCCAGCGCCCCTAGCCACGAGCCCCAACACAGCCGCATGCAAATGGCAATTAAAAGCGAATTGATCGATTGTCGCCGCTCTCTTCCCCACTGCTGACTCATTCGGCTGCCGTTGCGGCTTAGCTTATCTGCCATTCGCACCCAAATTGAGAGTATTGGAAAAAAGAAGCTGAAGTAGAGAGAGAGAACAAAAATACTAAACACGAAATCTTTATATGCGCAGCTTGAATTCTCACTTATCATCCATCGTTCCCAGTGGATGTAACATGAAACGCCGCTGAACGAGCTCTCTTTTCTTTATATTTTGTTTTTGTTCTTTATTAGTTACCCCTTACATGGGGCATCATTGTTTTGTCAAGTTGCATGCAACATGTAAATATAGGTGATTTATGCATGTAGGTAAATAATTAATGCTCGTTATGGGATCGTCTTACGAGTGAGAAAACTGATGTTTCTTAAACTGATTCGCATGAATCTTAGCATATTTATTAGGCTAATAATTCCAGTGGAATTAATTTAGGAATTAATGTAGTTGATTAAATGTCCTATTAATTTCGTATAATACGCAATAGATAGAAAGACTATAATCTCTATAATCGGCAAAGACACCAAATGTGGTATGTGAGATCTCTGAAATAGACTAAAAAAATATGTCTTTGTATATTTATTTTTGGACTATTCATAATTGCTCATATTACATATATAGAAATATCTCTAAATATAAATTTCGCAAATGTCATGATTTGGCGTATAGTTATAAATAAATATAAAAAATTGCATTTAAATTTTTATATTTTTATAAAAAGCTGAAAAAAAATGATTCAATAATTATGTAATATATTTATTATAAATATAATAAATATTAATGTATATTAATATTATGCGCAATAATAGTAATATTAATATAATAATAGTATATCATATATATAATATATAGTATATAACACGTAAATGAATGAAAGACTTTTGTTGAATTTTCGCATTTTTTCGCAATTGTTGCAATTAGCTTTAAATGATTTCCATAGATCTTTTATATTGTTCAGTTGTTGGCCTGCTTCAAGGGTATACAAACGTTCAATTTGCCATGGATAGCACTTGTTGGTTATTCTGGTTGTTTGTTTACCCCCTTTTTGGCACTGGAAGTGTTTAACCGTTTTGTTTATATTGTTGTGTTTTTGTTTTCTTCTTTACGTTTTTTATAATTCTCCATAAATTTGTTTTGTCATTTCGGTAGCGTTCATCTGGCTTGGCCTCGTCTCGCCATTCGAAAAGGCTTAGGCTAATTTGTGTTTACTTTTGTTTCTCTCTCGTTTTGGCTCTGTTTCAGCGTATGTGTGTCTCTCTCTCGCTCTCGCTCTCTCTTGCCCTTGCCACTGTCCATGCCAAACAAGCGCCCACAATTGAAGGCAATTGTTTGCCCGATTCATGGCTATAAATAGTTTCAGTTTTGCCAACATTGCCGCTAATAATTTGCGTTTTATGTCTAATCGGTTGCAGTAGTGCTGCAGATGTTTCCGGTTAGCCGCACGGGTTGATTGAACTTTGTATTTCATGAGATGCATTCATCAAATTGACTCCAGCCTCAAGCTGAGCAAACAAATGTCTCTCGGAGACAGATGCAGGAATGTCCACAGAGCGGCAGCATTAACTTTATTTGATTTGTACGCAAAAGATTCTTTCCTCTTGCCTAACTTAGTTTCTTTTCTGCATTAAAGGATAAGTCATATTTACTTTAACCTTTTGCTACTTTTATAAGAAACATCAGCTTGATAGACTTTACCTTATGATTACCTGATGCATTCTATTGTCTTTAAGTGTGGCAAGTAATATACCATTTACATTAACACAGAATTGATTCATTTAATGGGTTTAAAGTCGATCAAGTTGTTAAAGCCGATTCATTTTGGCCGCTTGTAATTTCATTTTATCTTAAGTTTTTTACAAATGTTTAGTTTTATTTCAACTGGAAAATGAACTTTTTAATTTAATCTATGCATGTAATTGAACAAGATATAGATATAGATTTGACACTAACGTCCTTCTGTAGGGGTCCGTGCCTTTGGTTTATGTTGACTTAATCATAATTAATAGTTGGTTAATTTTTGTAATAGCATTTTAATATCCATAAAACTTAATAGGCTTAATGCATTGGCATTGGCTCCGGCTGTCTGTGGTGCTGGTGGTGCTGCCTTTGTGTCGGCTGCTGTGGGTGTTGTCAGACTAACCACATAAAATCCTCATTAATTTACAAGCTTTCACGCGAGACACAAATGACTT
Source organism: Drosophila hydei (assembly GCF_003285905.1). Classification (NCBI taxonomy): domain Eukaryota; kingdom Metazoa; phylum Arthropoda; class Insecta; order Diptera; family Drosophilidae; genus Drosophila; species Drosophila hydei. The sequence goes on from NW_022045644.1 coordinate 49,438, forward strand.
TCACTCATTTAATCGTGCCCGCCATTATCGTCAGCATAATCATCATTGTGATGATCATCAAAACGGTTTCAGTAGCCGACGAAATCAACTTTGTTTAGAATATATAACACCCATTACGGATTTTACTCAGCGGCTCCCCTAATGGCATTTTCAGTGGCTGACAAACCGCAGTCTGACAAAAAGCACAGATGTTGCTTTTTGCTGAATTAATACTCATTGTTTATAAGCAGTCACATTCATTCAGCACTTTGATGACTTTGTCAGCGCTTGTCCATTTGCTGGGCTTTATCTAATGACTGCAAAAAATAAAGCGCAACACTTACACTCTCTGTGTGTATTTATCTATTTTGTATATATCTCTGTGTATATAGGCATTTATAGTTTGCATTGGCTTATCGTTTCGCTGCCACTTCCTTGGCGGTCCCTTGTGGGGGCATTCGCTTCTTGTGGTCTTCAGGCAAACGAGGGGCTAGATGCATCTGCTATTATGTTCGCAGAAAACCGTAAGCGCGCATAGACTCGATGTGAACTGATGTAAGACCAATCCAAAATAGGCCAAGTAGAACACATAAATTACAATGCACTTTGTTCTGCATCTGCAGCAAAGCGCGCATAATTATGACTAAGTGTGCGAACTTAAGATTGGAAGCAATTCTTTGCTCGTAGCTTGTGTGTATCGAGCAAAAGGGAGAAATTATACGATTCGAAGCTTTTTCTTCAACTTTATATGCAGCTCATGTTTTGTTAGTTATTTTTAGGTCTGCCAAACTTGGTATGGCTAAATATCAAGATGTTAGTGAAAATGGCAGATTCTCGTTTCTTATATGCGTTTGACACAACTGCTTGTTCCTTGTGTTATTTCCACTTTTCTTTGTTACTTATCGACGATTTACTTTCCTGTTTCTGCTCTGCCACCCACGTTCACGTTCTTTGTTTTGTATTGTCAATTGAATGTCTCTTCCTCGTCTTCAATCCCTTACTTTTGCCACCAGTCACTGCTGTCTCTCACTCTCATAATTTAATATAATTATTATAATTTATTTCATACTCCATGCTCTAAATCTTTAGATATATAAGTACATATATGTCAATCTCTATATGTCTATCTCTCTCCAATGCTTATGTGTCCCTTTCTCAATCTTTATATGTCTCTCGCACTCTCTCTCAATCTCTATAAGTCTCTCTCTCAATTTCTTTTTATATATATATCTCTCTCTTTCTCTCTCAATTTATTTATATATATATCTCTATTTCTCACCATCCCCCTTTGTCTCTCTATCTCCGTCTTACACTCGTTGCCTTGTATTTCGCTCCCCATCGGTCTCGTAAACGGTGTTCATGAAAATCGCATAGAGAGGCTATGAATTAGAGATTTATTTGTATTTCTGGCTTTGAAACAGCTGTGAATTACATAAAATTATAAATTAATCATTGCATCGCTGTGTATTCTTTATGTCTTTGTTATTTTTTTGCTCACCAGTTACCTGATGCTGATGAAGTGAATTTTCGCATGATCTCGTTTTTTTCACAGTCAATTATAACATGAATTTACACGAGACTTCCCAGTTTTTAGCTGTGTGTTAATTAAGCTTAAACAATTACTTCATTGTCATGCTTTTTTTGTTTTCTGCTCTTATATTTTGTTTATTTATGTTTATTTTATGCATTATGAAACGTGCTGTATGTAATATTTGATTTGATAAACATTTCACAGCCGTGCAATGAGTAAATGAAAAATGCAACTGGAAATTATTGCAATGTTTTATTGATTATTTATTGTTATTATTATTGTAATTATTGAGTGCTGCGGGAGTGTGTGTGCTTTGTTACTAACTGCGAGCGTTGCCCGCTGCCCGTTGCCTGTTGCCCTTGCCAAAGGCCCCAGTCACCTTTTTGCCTGCAGCCGCCCCGCTGCCTCTGCCCCACACACTTTTTGTTCCGCTCGGTCTCTTGCCGCTGAGTGATTTGCCTCGACGCGTTTTTTAAATAACCAACAATATAACTATACGACTGTGTATACTTCGGAATAATAAATGACAGAGTCTCGCTCTCTCTTTGTCTCTCATGGGTCGCTTAATATTTATGCCAGAGCAGGCAAAAATAAGTAGCGGCATTTTTTCTATATAAATTAGTCGTCAACACAAAATAATCCAACTGCCCAGCCGTCGTACCGGATACGCATTTTAAAATTGTGTTCAATGAGCGTTTGCGCTTGTGTGCGCGTGTGCATAATGGGCGACTATGGAATCCCCTTTTGAACAGTCCGATCTACGCTCGTGACATATGACTAAGCGTCAGAGCAAGGCGCACAATGAAAGTATTTTTCTTTGGACTGAAACGCAACTATGAACCCATTTGCATAGGCTGAATAGTAATTATAATAATAAAGCTTATTATTTATTAGTTTATTTATTATACAATTGTTTTTAGCTTCTCTCTTTCAAATAAGAAAATGAAAGAGTATTTGCTATTCGTGAACTTTGGCTCTCCTTTTTCAATTTGCTTTTCTATATAGTAGACCGACCCGCACGGCATGATTCATTAAAAATGGCATACGCAAATCGTGTTGGCAAACAGATTTAATACTGAGTAATCTGAAGAGTTTATAAATTCTTTGTTGAGAGATATGTTGGCAAGGGATTTCTGCTTTAAAACAAATAAGCTGCTCGAGTTCTTCTTCCATTCAATTGAAATTTTATTTCAGTTGCTTGAATTTCACTGGAATTAAATTGATTTTTCTAATTTGTCATTCATATATGAATATATATATATTTTTTACTCTGATCAACGTCCTGACCAAATGACGCCTTCTTCATCTTGACAAACACACACACTAACACTCTCTCTCTCTCTCACACACACACACACACCATCCACACCCTTTCCTGCGCTGTCTGTTGGCACGCCAATTAGAAGTTTGCTACGGCTGCACCCAATTGAAGTCACGTAAACGTATTTGCTGATTTCATTATGGTTGGGATATTCTCAGTAAAATGGAAAATGTACAATATACACTTTTTACTTTAAGTACAATGGCATCACACTTGACTGCAAGTGGTGGGGGCTGATTGATGTTTTGGTTGAGTGAATCGGAGTCAGAAAAGCATTCAAAGCCACAGATACTTTATGGCATCAATGCAAATGTCCTCACTGTATGGCAAATTCTATTTTATTGTCATTGCTGTTTAACAGGTGCAGCCAGGTGCCAGGTGTAAATTTTATGTCGTCTAGCCATGAAATTTCTGGGTTTACCTATGATCAACAAGGCAACAGGCGTTGCAGCTGTGAAATCTAGAAAATATAAACAAAAGCTATTTCAGCTAATATTTGTGTCTGTAAGTGTTTGTCTGGAAGGTTCTTCAACTTTTGTCTAATATCTGCTCAGTCCTTAGGAACAAGATAAAAAAGCAGACATTTTTTGCTCTTTTTCAGTATACAAGATGCAGTTCCTTTATCTCAGTTTCAAATCCTTATCTCTGCGCTCTCTTAGGGCAACCGCAACCTCTTTGTTTATACGTTCGCGGTTAACTTAATCAGCAAACTTCATTTGTGTTTAGTAGCTGGTTGGCATAACTGTCAAAGATTTGAGGTGTCAATGCTACTGAAAAGTAAGATCGTTTGCTCTCGAGTAAGATTGTTTGTCAGAGACACAGTAAACGTGATAAGAGAGATCACAGTAAATACTGACTGGGTGGCTATGAATAATTATTTTGTATACTCATTAAAAAGAAATTCATTACAATACGTGATTCGCAGAACTAAGTCATATTGTAGGATCTAACATTATTGGAACATTATCAGTGGAGGACCCATTAAATACCCATTGCTAAACCTGTTTCTCTTCTAAGTATTTATAAGTTATATAGCAGTTTCATAATATATATTTTGACAAATTAAAATGATATTCGTGTTGATAAGGCCTTAATATCCCAGGCTTTATCGGGCATATCGGATGGATTGGCCATCTATTCCTATGTATGAACTGCTCCTTCACAACAGAAGAAAAATGTAGGTGTACGTGGGTCGCTTGTTGCAATTCATTCATTGAGTTACTTTGAGTTCATCTCGAAAGTTGGCTGAGCTGGCAGTCTAATGTAAATATCTTAAAACATAATGCACATGTCAAAACAGCTGTTCGACACGCGCTCAGGT
>NW_022045645.1:0-48333 GCF_003285905.1 Drosophila hydei
TACAGCAAGTGTGTTTTGTTTTGTTTTCTCATCGAATAAGTTTGGATTTTTACAAAATTGTGGGTTGGGTTAGGTTAGCCGATGAAAATGCGTTGCATGCAGCATAACAAATAAAATGCATTTCGTATGTGTCCAGCGGCGTCTAAATGCTAATTAGGAGTATTAAAGTACATAATGAGAAAACAAAAAATAGTAGAAGGGAGAAGAACTATGTACACAATGAGGGATTATGAAAAATTGATGTGAGAAGAGATGTGATTAAGAAACATTTAGCCTTAACAACTGATAAATGATAAGTAGGTAATGGAAAAGCAACGTTAATTGCAATACATCCAGCACAACAACAACATATGATGACGACGACAACAACAGCAGCAGCAGCAACAGCAGCTGTAGCAAGTCTACATCTTGTTGATGCTGCTGCTGCTGCTGTTGCTAGTGTTGCCCAAAGACTCTGCGCTGCAGATGTGGGCGGTGGTGTTACGGTGCGTGTATAGACTGTAATAGTGAAGCCCACTGACTGAGAGCGGCGAGCGGAGAGTATTTGTGACATGGATAGGCTATTGCTATCGCCGTTTGATTTAGTTGTTGTTGTCGTTGTTGTTGCTGTGCTGGGATTGCTGCAGCTGCTGTTGTCGCTGTTGTCGTCGTAGCTGCCACTGGTGACGGCAACAAAGTTGTTGCTACGCAAGCTGACCATAACAACCCGACTTAAGGTGCATGGCATGCTCAAGCACATGGGGAAAGAATGCGCAAGGCTCTTCAATGTCAAAGTGTATACCAAATGTGTGTTGTACCTCACGCATTTTGAAGAAGGCCATGCCCGTTAGTAGCGCATCCGAAACCGGCCTGATGTTTGTGGACCGACGCGTCGCAGCTCCAGCTGATCGGCCACTTCCTGCAGACCGCCCTTCAGATTCTTGCACGACTTCATCAAGTATTTGATATCAAAAATGTTGGGGAAATAGATATGCAGCAGCTCAAAGAAATCGCTCTCATCGGCGGGTAGATTCTGATCGGTGAGCAGCTTAAGCAGATATCCAAAATCGTAGCCGGAGTGAAAGCAAAGCCATTTGATATTATCCATCAGCACAATGCCCGAGCTCATGAGCAGCTCGGCGAAATCAATTGGGTCAATGCCATCCTCTTCATGCTTCTTAAATTGAATGCCCGAATTCTGAAGCAAATCGATCGAGTCTTGCGCGTACATATCCTCGCTACAAAGAGTACCAGAGTTAAGTACGTTATATCGTTCGCATACACCAACACGACAGAAGCTCACCTTAGATTGAATTTAAAATTGAATTGCCATGTGGAGTAGCCCGGCGGCGTTTTGCCATCATCATCCATAAATGTAAGTCCCAGCTGTATAATCCTTAGTAAGTCAACATTGCATCGCAGCAATTGATAATGATAATCGGCGGTGGAACGAAATTCGCCAACGGGTCGCGCTACAACGCCTGGGAATTCTGTGTCCATGGCAACAAAATGATACTTCTGCACTACCTTACGTATGGTACGAAATTCCTCCTCCAGATTATGTTTCCACACGTCCCGTATGCCGCACTCCTCGTTGCTGGGTATATGCACCTGGCCATGCGCGCCGCCGCTGATGGCCGATGGCATTGTCTGTGAATGGTTAAGCTTTGTATAACACCTTTTGAAAAATATATATATCGTGAAAATATGTGAATGTTGGTGTGTTGCGGTTGTTGGAGCCCATTTGAATGATTCGTATGATTAAGAATTCCTCACAGCCATTTGTCTTCATTCGAATTCTTTTATTTTTTTTTGTTTCTTTCACAATATATATACATATATACATATATTTTTAAATATATGTATTATATATATATATATATGTATATATATCATATTTTCAAAATTATAGACAAAGAAGTCTCTGGCCCTATATACTTAAAATATACATACAAGTTATTCATAAGCATAATCAACAGACGACTCGATCTCTCGACATCGTTTCATACGTTCGTAAGTTCTATTCGAAACCTGACAAAAACGTAGGTTCTGCAGTATGTAAAGCGAAGCGGTACGTCGCTGAGTATAATATCTAGCATATCGACAAGTAGATTTTGCGCGATTAGTGGAAGTCTTTTCTTCCTCGACTAGACTTTTTTTGTATAAAAATTAATTGTGGAATCTTTTTTCAGGCATAAAACGGAAACTGGAAAATGTATCTTGACTCCTTGCTGAAGAGCTTGGATAGACTTTAAGAATACTTTATTGTTTGGTTTCTCTCTAGCTAATACAGTTATATAAAAATTTCCCACACATAAATTTCGTTGTTGACTATCTTTAAAATATACGATTATCATATGGTTCAACAGGGCTCCATTTGAGTGTATTTATTTATGTGTATATATAGATGTGTCCATATAGAAATTTCATAAATAGGATGTTAGCAACATAAAGATATACGAAGTAGCCAGGCCAATTGGTAAACACAGTCGGAATCAAAGAAATTGGTTTTTTTTTTTGTTTTTGTTGGTTTTTTTTTGGTGCGAATAGTTATTGAAAAACTTTTGCCAATTCTGCAGTTAGAAAGGTGCTAAAAATTTTGCTCGCTGCTAAAGAAAACAAATACACATAAAATTAAAATGGCAAAAGAGAAATTTAATTGATTGTTTTTTTTTTTTTTAAGGATTGGTTTACTTTGTGATTGGGAGTTACTTGGGCGCTACTTACATCGTCGACGGTCGCCGTCTGTTGCTGCCGCTGCAGAGCCGCTTCAGCCACCTTCTCACCAAAGTTAACCTTAAGCTATGTATAAGTATTTTTTTTTTCTTTTTTTCTTTTTTTTTTCGTGTGTGTTTGTTTAATATATAGTTTGAATTTAGTTCTCTGAGCTGTTTATTGTGCTCACAGCATTGCCTGTAAGAGAACGTTAAGTAACGTTGACTTCAAGGCTAGCGAAATTTGAATACTTAAACAACTGTTATTTGTAATCAATATAGAAAGGTAATAAAAACGAACATTTATTAAGATTTGGTAATCTCTCTTGCTAATCCTCTCATAGACAAAGAATCCAAATAAATAATCCAATCAAATTGCCATCTCTTCCCATCATGCTCTCTCGCTTCAATTTGACATTTCTCTCAGCGAGAGTGAAAGGAATAGAGAAAGAACTTACAAGTGTCAATACACTATTAGAGATGACACTCCGATATGTGCGTATATGTACGTATGTATATGCATGAAAGGCATTTTGGGCACTTGCTTGCATACCGCCTGCATGGGGTGCGGTTAAAGGTCATGTGATTTGCATTTGCAAAATAATGGCGACACATAAATCACAAAAAAGAGATAAAAAAAACAGAAGACGTTTAGCAGCACAATTTAAACTGGGGCACGACTGAATGGGCGACAATTTTTTGCCGCGCTTTAAATTGCAACCGCCTTTTTTATATTACACACTGTTTACATAGACGTATGTGTATGAGACAGCCAAGCGCACACAGATGTATATATGCATAAGTGATTGTAATCAACACACGCATATGGAGAAAATGTGTGCAGTTGAACATGAAAATCGAAGGCCGCCACCGTTGTAACAAGGAAGCCCTTATGCCTGCCAATGGCCTAAAAAATAAGTGATTTGGCATTACCTTGCCTCTGGAAACTTACCCATTTCATAGTATGCTTGTTATTTTACAAAATGCTTTTTTGGCTGCTGCTGCCGAATGAATTTCACTTTTCGGGCTTTCGGGCTTTCGGGCTTAATATATTTTTGTATCGCTGCAGTTAGCGCTAAGACGTTTTGCGGCTTTTGAGAATGGTAACCGAAATGAAGTCCGGTATTAGAGCGACGACTGTGGCGTTAAATAAATTAATTGGCGTGAATGTTGTTTATGTTAAAGTGCCATAATGAAAGAAATGAATCTGTGATAGTGTTAAAAACAGCGCAATGTTTCTAGTGTTGCACAACGAGAAACCAAGAGACAAAAACCTGGGCTGCACAATAACTTGTGGCTCTTTTTTTGGAATTTTGTTTAGCTATGTCTTACTGTGAATAAGTATTTAAAATAAACAAACAAAAATATTTTCATTATCAATGACTTACTAGGTTTAATTTTACTATAACTTTCGTTGTTTATTTTAAATGCCTTACAATTTCAATCATGTCAAATAGATGGCGCTGCTGTCTGTGGCTGAGCTGGCAATGCTTCACAAACAGCTGTTTTATTTTTTATGCGCAATACGTAGGTCGTTACAGAATTTGTTAAGTATATTGAAAATAAAACGTTACTTAATAAGTGAGTAAGATGTGCAATTTTAGTATTTTCATATAGGGATTATGTCACATAAATGCTTTTGGCTAAATTATAGATCCTCATGTGTAGTGAGTGAGCAGCGTACCTATCTTAACCCATGCATTCAGTAGGGAATTAGATACCACAGCGCTTTGTTGCCGGCAGCTACTGCGCCCAGTTTCATAGTTGTTTTGAAAGCAATAAGTAAGTGTTAAATATGGGAAACTTAAACAAGTGTACACTTAATTTGAAATAAATGATTTGCTAAGTGTATGATTTTAATGCTGAGTTTTCATGTCCGCGTCATCAGTGAGTAATTTCTTAGCATCTTTCACTTGGCCTAATTTTTTGGTATTGTTGACAGTAAACTGTTTAAGCGAAAGAGATGCTTGTAGTGTTGTTAAATACTGTTTTTCCACTTTTGCACATAGTCAATTGAGACGAATTGATTGACTCTCTGCTTTTCGTTTGTTGCTTATGTGCCTCAACCAAAACTAGTTTTCTCTTATCTTGCCAATTTCAAGCAATCAATTGGGCATTGACATGCGAGTGAGAGCTTTAGCGGTTAAAAAAGGCGGGCGTTCCATTGAGCCACACACACATGCATACACCCATTTACATGAAGACACTTGTTCAATTGTCTTGTAAATAGTGTGATAATAATGTGTCTGAAATGTGTCTTGATGTGGCATTAACCTAGAGCTGAGAACTATTTACGAAAATGTTTAAATCAATTATATTATGACCCTCATATATATATCATTTAATATAACATAGGATATAGGAATGCTTCTGGCTTCAATAATGAAAACAATAATCAAATAAAAAATAACCATAAAAAAAAAAACAAAAATAAATAATGAAAAATAAACAATATAATAATAATAATAGATTAAGTATTAAAGCAATTAAAGAATAAATAATATTAAACAATAATAAACAAATAATAAAATTTAATTTATAAAACAATATTTTAACTAACATCATTACAACAATTTTTTTAGTTTTATTATTAATAAAAAATAAAGTATAATAAAAAATAATATTATAAGACTGATGACATTGATCAATAAAATCAACACTTAAATAAAATAAATTATTAATAAACAATTAGAAAATAAATAAAAAATAAGCTGCTTTCAGCCACTCCTTGAACTCAAGTTTCGATACATTTATATATTAAATAAGTAAAGTTCTTATCGCGTGTAGCTCGTTTCTGATTATGAATGCAAATAGTTTCGTAATATAACAGGGGCGACTCATAGAGTATACCAAAGTTCTAAATAGAAACTCTAATCAACTAAAGTCAAGGTAATATTTTGCCTATAATTATATTTATGATTAAGTAAATAAAACTGAAATTTTAGTTCAACTGGTAGACGTATGTGTTTGCACTATATATACAAGTATATTCATACATATATATATATATACTATGTATGTAGTACAATGTGAATTTGATCGTTCGCACGACGATCACGTTCTGTGTCGCACTCTTATTAAATGAATTGAGTCGAATCGTGTGACATAAACAATTTCTGCACGCGATCGATGATTGCATTGAAACATTGTCAGTCGCCGAGCAGCTGTCGAGTCATTCTGATCGCTCTCTCAACTTGTTATCAATTTCTTGTATAAATTTCACCGAATTTTAGATTTTGTAGTTTGGTCTAACGTTGTGCAACGTGTTTATATTCCCAAGGTACATTTGTGCAAACATTTCTGTTTTTAAATTTGAAAAAAAAGACGGCCAATGGGATTTTAAGAAATATGTAAGAGTGTTGCAGCTCGTGCTAACAACGTATCTTCCCATTTTAAGCTAAATTTGTTATTGGGTTTTGTAATTAAATTTGAATTAATCTTTTGTTGAATTGATGAGAATTGCATAGAAAGGAGTGGAAGGACGGATCACAAGCAAGTATAAGAGAAGGAGGGTAAGATAGGGAAGAGGGTAAGATAGGAAAATAACGAAGGAGAGATAATGATAAAGAAAGAACTTGGGAGAGAGTGAGAGAAAGCGAGAGATAGAGAGAGAGAGAGAGAGAGAGCGAGAGAGAAAGCGAGAGAGAAAGAGAGAGAGCGAGACAGAAAGAGAGTGACATAGAGGTAGATCATAAAAAAAAAGAGAGGTAGACGTACATAGATAGATAGAGAGAGAGACATATATGTATAGATTTCTCTCTATACATATATAGAGAGAGAAATCTAGAGAGAGAGAGAGAAGTAGAGAGAGAAGTAAATATAAAGATGTTGATAGAGATAGAAAGGGAGGGCTTAATATAAAGTGAGATAGATAAATAGAGAGATATATAGATATAAATGGATATAAATAGAGAGACAAAGAGGGAGACACAGAGAAAGAAAATGAAACAATACATTTTAGCTTAATAATTGTTTAAAAAAGACGAAAATAATATAAAATGTATTTGTTTTTATCATAATACAGAGAATTGTTAAAATACTCTGAATATTATTTTTAATTTCATAATACCTAGTTTAATATTTCAATGGTCCAGAGAATTCAGTAGTCTAAACAGTTGTCGACAATATGTATTATGTATCTAGACTGGGAAGGCTAGACTGTATTTCAATTATATTTAATTGAATTATTGAGAATTGCACAGAAGGGCGATAGCGGTTGGAAGAGTGAGATAGATTGATTCATGAAATTTAAGAGTGTGTAGCAGTATGAGCATTAGTGAATAATACAGCTTGTTTATATGAATTAACATCAATAATTATGTTATGTAAGTATCAGGTAAACGAAATTTGTAAGTCATGAAAATCGCATTAATGACGAATCGGTTTTTAGAATACTATATAGTACAATATATAGTCAAAAATGTGTATTCATAAAGTATCTAAACGATTAAGAACGTGAAACATAATTAATTAAAATATCTTTGAACATTTTTGCAGATAGCTCAAGATGCCTTTAAAGAGCTTGAGTGTTTTGCTGCCGGGCTTGAAGTGGCTGCAAGGATATACGGCACAGGATGCGGTGGCTGATCTGATAGCGGGCATTACGGTGGGTTTGACGGTGCTGCCACAGGGCTTGGCCTATGCGACGCTGGCGGGCTTGGAGCCGCAATATGGCCTCTATTCCGCATTCGTGGGCGGCATTGTGTACGCTTTGTTGGGCAGCTGTCGCCAGGTCACAATCGGACCGACAGCATTGCTGGCTCTCATGACCAGCCGCCACACGGGCTTTGGCTTGGACTCGGGTCCAGCTTATGGCATACTCTTATGCCTGATCTCAGGCATTGTGGAGCTGGCAATGGCTGTGCTCAAGTTGGGCGCCCTGGTGGACCTCATTTCGTTGCCTGTTACCGTGGGCTTCACCTCGGCAACGGCCGTCATCATTGGCACCTCGCAGCTGAAGGGTTTGTTGGGCTTGCGTGGTGGCTCTGGTTCGGATTTCCTGAATACCATGCGCTCCGTCTTTGGCAATCTGCAGCAGGTGCGCCGTGGAGATCTGACACTGGGACTGGTCTCCATTTTTGTGCTCTTGCTGCTGCGAGTGAGTCGTTTATACAATTCTAATTGTGAGCTCTAACCTTTAACACGTTTATCTTACAGAGGTTGAAGAACGTCAAGCTGGCAAACCGCGTGAGAAACTTGCGGGCTCAGCAGCTGCTTAGCGGCAGCATTTGGGTTGTATGCACCGGACGGAATGCACTCGTAGTGCTAATCTCCAGTGGCCTGGCGTACAGCCAATGCAGGCAGCAGGAGAGCTGTCCATTCATACTCACGGGCAAGGTGAAGAGTGGCTTGCCAAGTTTGGCGCTGCCCGAATTCGAGACAACAATACTCGGCAAAAATGGCACTGAGGAACGACAGGACTTTGAGGATATGGTAAGCTAAGCAGTTGGTATAGATCACAGCTCGTCATACTTAATATATTTCGTCTATCATTGCAGCTTTCGGAACTGGGACCCTCGATGCTGATCTTGCCCATAATTGCTGTGCTTGGCAATGTGGCCATTTCTAAGGCCTTTGGCGGCGCTGGATTGAGTCCCACGCGCGAGCTTGTTGCACTCTCCCTGAGCAACATTTGCGGCGCTTTTTGCAGCTCGATGCCAGTGACAGGCTCCTTTTCACGCAGCGCTGTCAATCATGCGAGTGGCGTTCGCACGCCCATTGGCGGCTGCTATACGAGTCTACTAGTGCTTCTGGCCTTGGGTCTGCTGGCTCCTTACTTTCAGTACATACCCAAGGCGGCGTTGAGTGCTGTCATCATTTCGGCTGTGATATTTATGATTGAGTTTGAGGTCATTCGGCCGCTGTGGCGCTGCAGCCGACGTGAATTGCTGCCGGGTGCTATTACCTTTGTCATGAGCTTGGCAGTGGGCGTGGAGATCGGCTTGCTGCTTGGTGTTGGCTCAGATGTGGCCTTTCTCGTTTATCGCGCAGCACGACCCGTGCTTACTGTATCCAAATTGCAGACAATCAATGGCATTAGCTACATCCTGATCAGGCCCAAGCATAGCTCGCTGTATTTCCCTGCCATCGAATGGGTTCGCTCTGGCATCTCTAAGGCGCTGTCCACGCACGGCACAGCACCCGTTGTCCTGGACTGCGCTCAAGTTCATGGTACACCATTGAGACTACATTTTTGTATACCATTCACTAAAATCTTTCATGTTTTCGTCTTAGATTTTGATTTCACAGCCGCACGCGGCATGGGTAATCTGCACAAGGAGCTGGCCAAGGCGAATGTACCGCTGTTTCTTATGAGCGCTGACAAGGATATTAGCGTCATACTGAAAGAGTCGACAAACATTGTTTTTCCCACAATAGATTGCCCCAACGATCTGGAGTTCATTCTCGAGCAGAGTAAGCAACGCTTAATCGATTATATAGATAGATAATAATGCGTCAAATTTTCTACTCTTGCAGCACCTAATTACGAGCTGCATTTACAAGTTACTGCGCCGCTGGTAGAGTCGAACGGCGACGACAAAGTAACTGAACTGAGCACACTGAGTGCAAAAAGTACATGAACATATCGCAGCTTCGATTACAAACAGAATTGTTGACAACGCACACAGCTACAGCTACAGCTAAAGCTACAATTCAATACTCTTCCATAGCAGCTGATTTTTACCTCTATTCCTAGGCTTTAACCAAGTTTCAGCTACGTTTCTAACTGCTGAACATCTCACTTGTTCAATGTCATTCCTATTTATACCCCAATCGAATAACTTATTGTAAATTGTAAATATTAATAATGTTTTCTATGTTCAATTAGCTTAAGTTACGTTAGATTTTAGTTGCATCACTTACGGGTTACTTCATTACAAATCAAAAAAGAGAGAGAAAAATTAGATAGATTATGCAATAAATATATATCAATATATGAATTCATTACATAAAAGAATTGATTAAGACACTATTTAATTATGTCTGTTTGCAGCTAAAATGCTGTCACATACTTTACACAATTGGCAGAACGGCATAGCTGGCCACCTGACACATATTGCCGTGGTTGCGGGCCAAGCGCATGTAGCCCTCCTCTCCCCAGCCACCCCAGGAGTTCTTGATTAGCCAAAAGTCCTGGCCGTAACCAACGGCCAGCATGGCATGATTAACATGTTGGCCACAGGAAGGGTCGTTGAAGATGCCGCCCCGATAATGCTGGAATCTGCTTGCATCGACTGCTACCGAAACAGGACCCTTTTCTGCGACAACTTGAGCCAATACATTTTCATCGCGTCGCACTTGTGCCACTCGTGAGACTGTGGCTCCAATGCTTGAGCGACGGAAACGACAGTTTCCAACGTAGCCCTCATACGGATATGCCTGTTCATTGTCCACGCCTCTATTATCCTCCACATATTTTAAAGCACGTGACGGCCAGCCGCCGCGGCAGCCATAATTTTGATACCGCGCGGAGCAGTCCATTAAATTTTGTTCGGATAGCGGAATCAATTGCTTGCTCTTTAGAAAGTGCTGACCCTCCAGAGTGCCCGCAGCGGAAAATGCCCAACAAGAGCCGCATTTCCCTTGATTCTTCACTGCGGTAACAGCGCCCTTTGCACGCCAGTCTATCTCGTGGGGTATGTCAATGTTATGAGGCGCATAGATGAAGTCAATGCTGGAGGCAAAATCAGAGGTGTTCATATTTGACAGCATTATTTCCTGGAACTCCTCTGCCAGCATATCTGAGAATTGGTTGATGCCCATCATGTAGGTCTCCTCGCCTCTGGCATAGCGTGCGTTGTGCTCGTCGATGGTTTCTTTGTTGCGCTTAAAGATCTGGCTGCGCAGCTTCTCTTCGTAGCTGTTCTCGTAGCTCCTCTCATAGTCCACCTTGAAGGACTCAAACTCGACAGCAAGCACATCGTAGTTGAGTGCCTTACAGTATGCCACGGCTAGGACGACTACCAAGAAAACAATCGACTTCATCTTCAGCTTTGAGTCTTGAACAATGAAGCCAGCTTGGAAAGGTTTACTCCTTTATATATACCCATTATGTCCCGTATAATGTAATTTGCCCGTATCGAAATTACATTTGAATTTATTTGTGTGGCTAAGCGTTTATTATTGTTATACTCGTCCACGAAACAAAAAGAGAATATTGGCTGGGTGCAATGTCCTCTTCGCTGCCCGTTCGGAAATCCCTTAGATAAAAAGGATGTAGATAATTTTATATCTATTATATTAATACTAATGCCAATATTTGAGAAGCTACTATTCACCCTCTCTAAAGATTGGCCATATTAGAAATATATATAAATATATCTCAATCGACTTACAGATAGCTCTGCTTAATGTTAGCCTGGCCTATTAAAAAATATTTTTTTTTAAATAATAAAATAAAAAATTAAAAAATAAATTTTGTTATTTTTGGGATCTAAACGAGTATTATGCGGTCGGTTGCACCCGATTACAACGTTTTTAATGGTTTCTGATCAGTTTTTAGGTTTGTCAGGGGTGTTTGGCTTTACTATTTTTCAATATATATATATATTATATATTGAAAAAATATATATATAAACTAATCATCATAACGAGAATGGATAGCAACAGTAACATAAACGTCGATGTATGAATGATTTATTATTTTTTAATAAGTAATAATAGTATTATTATTATTCTACAAATGTGTACAAAAGACAAAACAATTTGTGCCCTATTTTTAGCAATGCAATAAAAATATTAAATAATTTTTATATATTTCCGCTTCTTTATTGTATTAATTTGAAAAACTTTAAAAGCCTTAATAAGTCTCAATGAGCCCTTCTTACTGGATTCTTAATTACTAATGCATTTTATATCACTCAACATTTTGATTCATGCCATTTCAAAAGCCTATTTAATTAACGCTGATTAATGAAATCTAAAAAGTTAGTCATATGCTGGTTTGTTTAATTTGATATGAATCGATGTCTATATATAATAAACACTCAATTTTATTCCAAATCCGACATGGACTGAGACACTGAGAAAAGTTTTGAACTTGAGGCTAAGATGGGTTACTTTAATTGCTGCCATGTCCTTCAGACAATGGGCAGAATGGCATAGCTGGCCACCTGACACATATTGCCGTGGTTGCGGGCCAAGCGCATGTAGCCCTCTTCTCCCCAGCGACCCCAGGAGTTCTTGAGCAGCCAAAAGTCGCCGCCACGCTGGTCGTGGCCGTAACCAACTGCCAGCATGGCATGATTCACGGGATCGCCACAGATCGGATCGTTGAAGACGCCGCTCCGATAATGCTGTAATCTCCTTGCATCGACTGCTACCGAAACAGGACCCTTTTCTGCGACAACTTGGGCCAATGCATTTTCATCGCGTCGCACTTGTGCCACTCGTGAGACTGTGGCTCCAATGCTTGAACGACGGAAACGACATTCTCCAACGTGGCCCTCATATGGATATGCCTGATCATTGTCCAAGCCTCTATTATCCTCCACATATTTTAAAGCATGTGACGGCCAGCCGCCGCGGCAGCCATAATTTTGATACCGCGCGGAGCAGTCCATTAAATTTTGTTCGGATAGCGGTATCAATTGCTTTGTCCTTATAAAGTGCTGCCCCTCCAGAGCACCTGTAGCAGAGAACGCCCAACAGGATCTGCATTCACCCTGATTTTTCACTGCGGTAACAGCGCCCTTTGCACGCCAGTCTATCTCGTGGGGTATGTCAATGTTATGAGGCGCATAGATGAAGTCAATGCTGGAGGCAAATTCAGAGGTGTTCACATTTGACAGCATCATTTCCTGGAACTCCTCTGCCAGCATATCTGAGAATTGGTTGATGCCCATCATGTAAGTCTCCTCGCCTCTGGCATAGCGTGCGTTGTGCTCGTCGATGGTTTCTTTGTTGCGCTTAAAGATCTGGCTGCGCAGCTTCTCTTCGTAGCTGTTCTCGTAGCTCTTCTCATAGTCCATCTTGAAGAATTCAAACTCGGCAGCAAGCACATCCTCGTAGTTGAGCGTCTGATTGGATGCCACGACTAGCGCGATCAACAAGAACACAACCGACTTCATATTTAAGTGTTAAACACTGATACCAGTCCGCAAAGTTTCGCTACTTTAAATACTCTTATCATGCCACGAATTGGTATATTTCCCTCATAAATTTGTGTGGCTGTGGTTATATAATGATGACGTTTCATATATAACATGCGTTCATTTTATTAACTCTTAAATTGAAAACATAAAATGAGTCTTTTCTAAGCACAAAAAGTTTCACATTCTGAGCTAAAAGAATTACGTGCATCTATCAAGTTATAGCAAAAAATGTTGCATACTCTGGGGCGCAATAAATTTTCTAAAAATATTCATTCAATTTCTATTTGCTATTCTTAATAATTCAAGACATTTATAATCCCTTGGAAATTTTTAAATGCTATTGTAATTGATTTAAATATTGTTTAATTAAATATTGAATTAATATATTTATATATTATATAGAAATATTAATAATATTTTTATTAGAATTTCATTGATTCATATTTAATTTCCTATAAAATATAAATATAATAATTTGTTAATATTGCAATCTGAAATTTTATTTTCCAGTTTTGCCGATAATAAAACTATGAAGAAAATGTATTAAATATAAATCATATAGTAAATAAAATACCAAATCTCTCGAATGCTACTTTCCCAGCATAATTAATCACGAGAACAAATCAAAGACGAAATTTCAGATAAGTTGCCATCGGGAATGTGTCACAAATCATTTGCCCCTCGAAGGCCACCCCACCTTTTCGGTGGAGGAAAGTGGAAATGATATTAGTGAAGTCGTTGATAAATAGAAAGCCACACAGAGATTGAAACAGTTGCTTGGAAAAATCAAAGACGAGAGCAACGAATCTAGTTTCCCCAAAAACAACAGCCACTGAAGCAAAACCTGGTCTCGTGTAATACAATCCGTGCGTAACTGCAATTACTTAGTACGTTCCGTGTGTCGCTGTGTATCTTTGTATCTTTGTATCTTTGTATCTGTCGGATGCAGGCGCAAGAGGTGAACAAACTCTGCTGCGCATGCGTCGCCCGTCTTGTGGTTTCTTCCCAATGCTCAACACCCTACCTATATAATATGAAATATTTGTGTCCATTTCCGTCCGTACGACAACTCCTGTTGCTGAGTTCAATGAACTTTGCACGAATCCTGACATCCACAGAGACTTGTTGCCACTGGCACAGTGGGTACAGTTGCTTAGCTGTCGAAGAGTTTGTCGTTCCGTTGTTTACTGGAGTTCTGTTTATAAAAAATTGATGCTATTAATTGAAAAACATATTGTATATAAGTACATTTATTTTTGGAGTCTGCAAAATATGTTTAGCTGTATCTATTGAATAGTCTGCAAAATATGTTTAGATGTATCTATTGCATCGGCTAACTAGTCTCATCTTATTCAATTAATGAGCTTATAGTGACATAGTGATATGGAGTGTAAAGGAGCTTAGCTCACGTATAATTGAATTTTGAATATTTTTGTATAAAATAATTTGGAAAGTGTCTCTCTATGTCTATCTAAAATTTAAAAAACAAGCAATATGTTTAATGATTACTTTCAGGAATTTCAGATTTATTCTCTTGTTTTCAAGTTGATATATAAATAAGTTGGAAAAATCTTTAGAAAATATTTAAGTTTATTCAGAGCTAAAGCCATTTAGAGACATCAAATATTGCATACCAGATCTGTGTTTTGACAAAGATATGAGACTCGTGGAGAACATTTAAGGGCAAGCTTATAAGATCTATTACTGCCTAAGTTTTTGAAAGTGATTTGTCATTGGTCATACTAAATTTTTATATATCACTTACAAAAACTTTGACTTCTATACTTCTGTAAAGAGACTCGTCGTCAGAGAATGAAGAAAATCGGGATTTGCATATTTCCGAGCTCTTTCGAAATAGACAGACAGAGCGTCTGCTGAGGTAAGGAATCTAACAGCAAAGTGACGGACCCGCGTCGACTGCACGTCCGATACGGCTGGTACTATTTTTAGATGCCTTTCGTCTTCGCCTTCGTCTTCGTGCTGCTCTGACTTCTCCTTGTCTTCGTCTAGTTAGGAGCCGAGGGTCTCTTGTTGCCGAGGGCTGATGCTTTGGGCTGTTCACAGTGTTCACAGCTCGAGCATCGATTCAATTGCATTCCAACGCGCGTTCGGTATAGAGAGAGAGAAACAGATACGGCAGCCAATTCGAAACGGATATAGATATAGATATACGTATACGATTTCAAATATGAATGCTGTGCCTTGGATTATCAGTGAATGTGTCTACGAAATTTAAGCATTAGTGATAAACAATTGTGCTCGGTTCCTATCAAAACATACCAAAAATATCAAAAAGGATAACTCACATAAATATATATACAAAATTAGTGTTAAAACTCATATTATAAAGCTCTTAATGCACAAATTTACAACTGCGGGGACTTTGGAATTTACTTTATTTCGAAAAGATAACTAAGAAGAAAAAATCGTTTTAAAATAAAATATAGCTATAAAGGTGTGTATGAAAAATTGTTGCATTATTTAATTAAGTATAACATTTAACTTTATATGTTTAATTAATGCCACTTATATTTATAAAATATTTTTTTGTCAAATAATATATTCATATTCATTAAATATTTGAATAATCTAATATATATTCTAAATATTAAAAAAAACTTCAATTTTTAATTTATGAACAAATATTAAAAACATCAAAATTAAAAAAAAAATTATTTAAATCTGTTTAAAATAAGAATTTTCGATGGATTAAGTTATTAAAATATTATTGATATTTATTAATAAAAATCAGTTAAAAATACATTTTTAAAGTATAAAAAGAAATATTATTTAATTTTATAAATATTTCAAATAAATCATAAAATATTTAAATTGAATTAAAAGAATTATAGTAATAAATCAGAGATCACATAAAACTAAAGCTTATGAAAGTGTTTATAATTTTTATGAAAATATAAATTAAGAACAAAATTTTAATTAAAATAAATTTTAATCAAATTACAATTTTTGACACTAGATCGATGTATATAAAAATACTCTGCATTATTTAAGTTTACCCTATATCATAAATGTATACCCTATATCAATTAAGTATACCCTACATTGATAGCTTCTACTTGAGTTGCCTTTCCCCCTGGTAAATGAGTAATGCGAATGTAATTTGATGTCAGGGCTGGTTGACAGAATTAGCATGCCTCTTCCATGTTGCATCAAATGCTGCAAGCATACCAAATATAGCGCCAATGAGTGACCACATCCCAAAGCATTTAAGTGCCAATGTCTGGAACAAAAACAGCTTCAATTTAAATTGGAAAATACGACTGAAATATGTCGCCGGCAGCTCCCCTTTCCACTTTTTCATTTCACTTTCCACAAGAGAAAAGAACAAACGACAAAAAAATCGAAAAAAAAACAATAAAGAAAAACTAAGGAAAAACGTAAACATCAAGCAAAAGAGTGAACGCAGCACAAGTTCAAGATTCTCTCACAGTTAGAGTCGGAGTCGGGGGGCTCCCAGCAGCTAAAAGTAGAAACACACGACGAGACGACGCAATAAACTGAATGCCGAAAGTAGTTTAATGCAGTTTGCTGGGGATCCTTGACTTTTGCTGCTGCGGCTGCTGCTGCTGTTCCCAACTGTTCCCCGATGCATTTTCCCGCTTTGGCGCACGACAACAACAACAAAGAAAATGCATAGCTGCGTTTAGGTCCTCTGCCTATGAGCATTGCCGATCCAGTTCCCGTTCCCGAGCCGATAGTTTGCTTGATCTATTTTTGGCCTAGCCAAGCCCAGCATTGTCTTGTCGCCTCGAGTAATTTGTTTGCTGCGCTAGTGTTTGTATGAAGCGTACACTGAAGAAAATAGTTTTTTTTTTTTTTTTAGGCAATATATTTATTTCTTTATTTTGTTGCAGCTTATTGTCTTAGACTCTATAGCGCATTTAGCTCTAAACCTTAACTAATGGGAGGGCAGATATGCCAATTATTCTGCACTTGTAGCTACTATCTTAATTAGTTCTAATATTGTCTAGAGGATGCAATCTCTTCAGTCTTCGCCTATTGTTGTTTATAGCCAGGTTGCTTGCGAGATGGTTAGGATGCGCTGCAAGTCTGTCCGCGTATCTTGAACTGTGTCGCCCAATGAGTTCAGCAACTGTGGGAATTGCTAAATCCCTATGTAAGACTGAGTTTCTTACAAACCAGCTGGCTCCAGTCCATCTGCGTAGTGCTTTATTCTGCAGGGTCTGAATTTTGTTCCTTGTAGTCTTCGCCGAGGAGCCCCATAGAGAGATACCATATACGAAGGTTGGGACAACTATTGCCTTGTAGATGGCGGCCTTGCTGCTGTAAGACAACTTGCTTGAAGCTCTCAGCATCCAGTCGAGGGTTTTTAGCTTGCTTTTGCATTTTGAGGTTACTTGACTTATGTGCGCTTTAAAAGTCAGCCTTCTGTCAAGAGTGATACCAAGGTACTTTACTTTTGAGGCTTTGGGAATAGTGGGCCCCAATGCAACGCTTGGGCAATCTCCTCTTCTAGTGGCGAAGGTAGTATGTACAGACTTTTGTGCATTAATGGTGATACACCACCGTTTTGCCCAGCGTCCGAAAGAGTCCAGATATTTTTGTAGTGAGTCTGAAGCTTCTTGCGCAGATACGTGACGTGATAAGATGGCGGTGTCATCTGCATAGGTCGCTATGAGTACTGCATCTGTACTTCCTATATTTGGCTCGGGAGTTGGCATATCTCCTGTGAATAAAGTATAAAGTGTTGGGCCTAGAACACTACCCTGTGGTACTCCAGCCATAATTGGTCTAGTCAAGGATACTGTTTGCCCCCTTGACACTTGGAAGGTTCTTCCAATAAGGTATGAGGATAGCAACGCGAAAAATGGGGCTGGAAGGGTGGTCCTCACTTTCTGCAGCAGTCCCAGGTGCCAAACTCGATCAAACGCCTGTTTGATGTCTAAAAAGACGGCAGAGCAGTACATCTTTTCTTCAAAGGCTCCAAGGATATGGTGCACAACTCTGTGAACCTGTTCCGGTGTTCCATGCTGTCTCCTGAAGCCAAACTGATGGTTTGGAATGGCCTCCTGGCGTCCCAGATGTGTCAGTACTCGTTCCAGAAATATTCTTTCGAATATTTTGGAGAGTACTGGCAACAGGCTAATTGGTCTGTACGACTCAATTTCTCCCACGGGTTTGCCAGGCTTAGGAATCATCACAATCACGGCGCGCTTCCAGCAGGCTGGAAAGTGCCGGATGCGGAGCATGGCGTTGTACACCATAGTTATGTAGTCTATGGTGGAGTCAGGCAGTGCTCTAAGGACTCTGCCGTTTATTAGATCATATCCAGGGGATTTTTTTGCCTTCACTCTTCTGATGTGTTCAAGAACCTCTTCTTTTGTACATCCAGTTATCTGGTCTTCAGCTGGGAGGGGCGAGAGAACGATGTCTTCTGTTGCTTCGATTTCTGAGGCCTCTGCGGTAATCACCGGCGTGAATTGGTCTTGAAGGTGGTTTGCAAAAGCCTCAGCTTGAGCTTCGTCTCCAATGTGCCAGGAACCAGAAATGCTCCGAATGGGATGACGTCGTATTGGCTGCCGTTTGAGCTTTCTTGTAAATTTCCATAATTGAAACTCTGCGTCAGTGGGCGATTCAGCTCGTACCAGCGCATCGCTGATACACCTCTTTTGAAGCAGGGCGAGAGCAGCTTTAAGATGCCTCGTGGCTTCGTTGTACATGGATTTGGCATCAGGCGTGCGTAATCTTAACCAGCGTCTCCTGGCCCATCTTTTGTGTATTAGTAGGTGTTGGGCCTCCAAGGTGAGGGGGATGTTGTACGGAGACTGTTGTCTTGTTTGGCAAGATGGTGGGGCGGCTTGGTGCGCAGCTTTGACTATTTCTTCCTGCAGTTTGTTTGCTGCGTAGTCCACGTCTTCAGGAGTGTTAAGTTCCATTTCTATGTGCAAAGAGTAATGGAGCTCGCGCCTAAAGACTCCTAAATCTGATCCTGCTGGCAGTAGTTGTTTCCTAATGGGCAAGGGCTGTGGCTGCGCGTGGATTGTGACTATTAGTGGCAGGTGGTCAGAGGATAGGTCCAAGGATTCTTCAATGGTCAATTGCCGGTCACAGATGCCTTTGTAGACAGCGAAGTCGATTGCCGAGGGCCTGTGTCCATTAATTGGGTAACGGGTGGGGGCTCCAGTCGCCAATATGCTGAATTGTAAGTTTTGAATCGCCTCAAATATGACTTCTCCGCGACGATTCGCACTATTGCTTCCCCAAAATGGGTGCCATCCATTCCAGTCGCCGCCGATGAGGGTCTTATTCAACCTTTGGCCTAGAACCTGTTCCATGTGATGATCACACAGACCAGTGTTTGGCGGAAGATAAATTGACGCAACTTCGATCGCTCCAATAGACGTAGGCAGGGTGATGGCTGAGACCTGCATTGTTGCGTTGCAAATTGGCAGTAAAGGTGTATGCGGTATTGTTGCTCGTATGAGGATTGAGGATCCACCAAAGCAGTTTGCTCCTTCACCATGAGCCTGATAGTGTTCGTATCCGAAAATTTGTGTAGTGGGGCACTCATGAGTTTCTGTTATTAACATTATATCTATGTTTTCTTGTGAGAGAAACGCAGCCAGTTCCTGAGTCTTGTTTCTCAGGCCATTGGCGTTCCAGATACCCACACGTAAAGCCATTATTTGTAGGCAAGCTTGGTTATGATGGCCATTAAACTGTTTAGCATGGTTGCTTGTTGGGATTGTACTTCTCGCATCGCTTTGAGCTCGGCATTAATTGCGTCAAACTGACGTTGTTGTTGCTGAAGCATTTCAGTGAACAAAGTGTCACTTGTGGTATTCTTATTTGACGGTCCACCTCTAGCGGCCTGTGCGTAAGAAACACCACTAATAGGCGTTGCAAAGCTCGTGGCTTGGGTAATGCTCCGGGGCCTTGTAATTTCGGAAGCAGTACTCGGACCCGTAGACGGTGTTTGTGTGGGACTCCTTTTTTGTGCTGGGGATTGCAATTTGCGCAACCGCTTGTATACTTGGCAGCCCTTATAGTTGGCTGGGTGCTGTAACTCACAGTGCACACAAGTTGGTGCCTGGTCCTTTTCGCGGGTGCAGTCTTTGGATGCGTGTTTCCCGGCGCAACGCACACATCTGGGAGCTTTGTGGCAGTAGCGTTGTGTGTGTCCAAATTCTTGACAGCGATGGCATTGTGTCAGGTCGTTGTATCTTCTTGGCAGTTCCACTGTGCAGCGTTGCCTGCAGACAACTCGAATGTCCAAAATTTCTTTGTTGTTGGGGGCCTGAGCCACGTCAACAAAAAATATATTTAGCGGTGTTTTGTCCATACGGCTCAGTGGGTTGTGCACATTTGTAATTGTGTGGCCTTTGGTTTCCAATTCCTTTTTAATTAGTGTTGTATCAGTGCTGGAGTGAAGCCCTTTGAACACGACTCTATATGGTTTGTCCTCCTTAAGCTGGTAGCAGTGGAACTCCAATTCCAGCTTAGTAAAGTGGTCTATAACTCTGCGATAGTCCTCACTGCATTGGGTTAATACACCTATGTTATTCTTCTTTGGCTTAATTACGTATGATTTAGCATCAATTACTTTATCTATTATCTGTTGAAGTAGGGCCACAGACTTGATGTTTGGACACCATATGGGGGGCGGACGAGGTTTCGGAGTAGTTTGCTGGTCGGTCAATACTGGGGCTTCTGGAGCTACAGGTGATTCGCTGTAGTCTTCATCTTCTTCTACGAGCAGTGAAAATCGATTTTCTGATATTAATGCTGCATTGCTGGTGCTTGGTTCGTCGAAGATGAGCCTTTTCTTGATGGTTTTTGGTGAATTTGGCTGTTTACGTTTCGTGTTTTTGTTGTTAGTGATGCCTTGCACGGAGGCGATATCTATTTTTGAGTTTATTGGCATGATGGAGGCTTGCCTATTTGCCATCACAACGTTAAGCTGGGCTTGCATTTCTGCATTTACCTTTACAGCTGTAGCGAGGTTATTGACATTAGATGTCATCGCGGATTGTGCTTTTGAGTGCAGGCGCACTCGCGCCAAGCGACGAAATTTCGTAAATTGCAATTAAAGCAATTGAGTTACGCGGAAGCAAGCGATAAGAAAACGCTGCGTGTGCGGTTTTTGTTGCTGTTGCGTTGAAGAATGCACCGCAAAGTTCTATTTTTAGAACTCTGCAGCAGTAGAGCTTAAGCGAAGGCTGTTCGAATTCACGTCTTTACAGGTCGAACGACTGATCGCGATTGAAGAAAATAGTGTTATGCAAATATCTAATAAATGGAGAGTCAGAGAGAGCAGGAGTTGGAGTGAGAAAAACCTGTTGGTGCACTTCGCCTAGAACTTTTAAGGATATGAGGGCATAAATGGCTCAATTTAAATAGACAGAAAAGGATCGTTCACATGCTGGTTCATTTGAACTAGCTCATTAAAACAAACTGCTGCAAATAATTTATTTACTTTTAAGCTCAGATAGGCTTAGCTTTACATCAGAGAGGTGAAGTCAGCTCCCATTTTCAGACTTTAATTTTAAAGCTAATTAAATACCTCTTCATACTAAAATCTTAAACTAGTTCCAATTCGCAGCAAAAGTCCAGTTGGTAGGTTACAAGAATAAGCTCTTAATTTACTTGACAACATGTTATGGCTAATTTGCCAATAATCCATCATTTTGCTTTAAGAACTTTACTTAGTCATTTGCACAGGTGTTTTAAGGTATACAATTTGTCGCGCAGTGTAGGCACTATAAAAACATTAAACATACATACATATCGGCAGCTGTTGGATGTGACAACAGCGGGACAGTGGCAAACAAACAAAGTGGCTGATCGACGCCTTTGGCATCGATACTTTTGAAATCAGCATCGAAAGCACATATCGACCCGTTTATAAGCATAAAAATGCAAAATTTCTTCGCTTATGGCAAACACTCAAAAAACGATACCAAGCGAAAATGGAACTGCAACTGCAACTGCAACGCGTGCGCTTTGTGTTAGTTTTTCCCCAATGGCCCGCAAATTAAAAATAGTGAACATTAGATGAGCGAACAGCAGCAAGCAGAGCTACTTGAACAGCGTCTGGAAATGTCAAGAGTGCGTCGACATTGCATGTTGACACTGGAAATGCGACGGCAAACGTCAACGCTGACGCTAGCAGAACTATTACGAGTTCCATGTACCGTCAACAATAACAACAACAACTGCAGCAACGCGCGCGCGCTCATCCCCCTCCACAGCGACGCAGACATGCCGCACAGAATCGTTGCAGGGGGCAACCAAATGGAGTTGCCCATAAATGGGGGAAGTTGCGTGCGCATCTATCGTGAGTCTACTTCCGTCTCCTACCTCTCTCTCACTTTGAGTGAGTGAGCGTATGTGTGTGTGTGTGTGTTTTGCTTGGCTACCAGGCGTGTGCGCATGTGAGCTGCCAGATTTATGTTGAAACAATTTCACATTGCGCTGGCATTAAGATGCATTAAAGCCATAGGCTTATCAT
Organism: Drosophila hydei; assembly: GCF_003285905.1. Lineage (NCBI taxonomy): Eukaryota > Metazoa > Arthropoda > Insecta > Diptera > Drosophilidae > Drosophila > Drosophila hydei. The sequence goes on from NW_022045645.1 coordinate 22,281, forward strand.
TTACAAGCTCGCACCTAAAGATACATAAAAGCGTAGGAAACTAACACATGGAGCTGAGCGAAGCTGAACGAGAGAGCGAGAGAAAGAGCAAGGGAGACAGCTATAAGGCATAGCAAACTAGAGAGAAGAGCATGGATCAGAGCTGGAGTTCATTTCCGCTGGCGCTGAGCAGTTGGGCTGCCATTTTAGTGCATTTTTATGGCAGAGCGAGGGTATTCGAATGTTGACACGAAATATGTAACGCCCACAGAAAAATATGTATGTGCATGTATCTCGACTCTGAGTTAAGAAATATTCGGATCAGGCGAACCGATATAATGACAAAGTTTCTTGCTGCAAAAATTATCTGAGGAACAGATTTATACTTTAAAGCAGTTAATATATAAAACATATATAATAATAATAAATTATAATATAGCTAAGTTCGCTAGTTTACTTTTTAATGGATCATATATTATATTGATTATACATTCTGTATTGAAGAACTCATTAAAATTAGCACCTTGAACTTATGCAAGTCTTAAAAACATGAAGTAATATTTTTACCTTAATATTTATAAAACTAAAATTATTTTATTACCAATTTGCTTAAATGTAGCTATATTTTATAATATATTTATACAGCAAAAATATATTTTAATTATATATTTATTTTTTTGGTCAATATATTTCGATTGCTATGGCTAGTATTTTAATTTTTGAATATATGCTCAATGATAAAAATTTTAATTTAATTATTTAAAAAAATATGCTATACATTTTTAAAATTTTTAACCAAAAATTTTATAAATAAAACAATAACTTCAACATAAATTTTCAATATATAAACTTAAAAAAAACGCAAACATATAGTAAAAATTAAATAGTTAATATTTGATAAATATTTGATAAATTAATATTTGATAAATACATTATTTTTTGCTCTTAAGCTTTTTAGCTATATATTTTTAATTTACTATAATAGTATTTATTATTATTATTATTTATATATTTAATACTTCATATATTTTATTTACATTTATTTCACCAAGCAACATTTTATATTTAATTTTTTATAAGTTCTAACGTAAGAGTATCGTCTCCTCGACTGCTCGAGTTTCGCTTCTATTTCCTATTGTAGTTTAATGGCGCATTTGGTGGATCGTTAAAGTCAAGTCCCCAAATGGCGTTCAATTTCAATTTTCGTTTTAATGTGCAATAAGCAAGCTCTTTTACAGTTGTTCATTTGGACTAATTGCACACGTTTTTCTGCTTGCAGTTGACCCCATGTCAATGGCCACAATGCAACTGCAGTCAATGGACGTGAAGCTGGAGCTGGAGACGCCGCCGTTGCCTATACATCCACCGCCAAACATCAATGCCAGCGGCATTGTCTATGGCTTTCGCACGCGCCACTTGTCCTGCATCGAGGAGAATGACTCCGACTCCCTGCACGGCTCATCCATACCACGTGCCTATGATCTCATGCAGCAGGCAGATGAAACCTTTCAAAAGCTAAACGCTGGTCAAAGCTACGCAACGGAGGAGGAGGAGGACGAGCAGGATGATGACGATGAGGATGGGGCGCAAACGGACGAGGATGAAGATGTGCCCGACACCATTGCCATGATCGATGAGTCGCGTCTATGTGATGCCGACTATCTGGACGAGCTGATCGCTGAGGAGCAGCATGAAGCAGCAAACACTAAGCTGGCCGACTCTGGCAACGTGGAGGAGGACTTTTGGCAGCCCAGCTTCAATCGCAATGACATCATGATGACCTCTTGCTATGGCACACTGAACAGCTCCTTTGGCAGTGAGCTGTCCACCCCAGCAGCCACGCCCAAGAAAGCGCCAGAGCCGCTGTATGCCACGCCCGAGAAACGCCGCAAAAATAATCGCAGCTTCGACTCAACCTGCGCATCGCAGACCAGCTCCATTTATGGCGGCTCCATGAATTCCTCATTAGAGCTCAACTACATAATGAGCTCGGCGAGCACATTGCGTGGCGCCTGCGTGCCACCCATGGATCTGTCGCTGATATCGAACGATGGCATCAGCGCCCTCGACTGGGGCTCCGCCAGTGTGACTTGCGTCTTGGACACTGGCAATGGCAATCCCGCCGAGGAACTGGACGAGGAGACGGCAGCCAAGTGCTTGAGTGCAGCGGAGAGCGGTAAGTGATCGTTCAATATTAACTATATGAAAATAAAGCTTTGAAAATATATATATATATATATATATCTGTGATCAGCTCAAGTCTTGATTTAACCAACGCTCGAGCGCCTCTTTCCTCTACGATTCTTATGACATGCGATCGGCTCGAATTCTAATCAAGCCTCCAATTTGTATTTTATTTAGTTATATAGCTTATGTTTTCAGTTCCGAAAATCTCATAATTTGCAATCAATTTTGAATTCAATTATTCAAGCAATTTACCATTTAGTGAAGTTTCCCTGCAAAATGACATTTTGATGAATTTATGCGCTTCTTTTGCCAAATGGATTTCACTTTGACCCATTTATTAAACTTTCGTAGGCTAGTTGACGATTGTCAGGCAATCGATCAATGCATCCGGACAGGTTAACCAGGTACATCAACTAAACCCATTTATAATCCTTCATTACCTGACACAAATACAAAATGCACAAAAAGCTTTTAATGATCCGCTCGCAGACTCCTTTTAATGCTCGGCATTAGAAAGGTGGCCCGCAAGGCGGTGGCTGACCCCCGCAAAAACGAAGCCACATTCATTGCCACATCAAAAACCAACAAACTAAATAAGCAGAGAGTGAGTGAGAGAGAGGAGTGAGTGAGCGAGAGAGCTGCAGTGAAAGCCATCAGGCTGCCAGGCAGACCATTTCACACAGATGTTTAACAGGCCAGTCAGGGTCATAAATCATCGAACAATATATATATAAATTTGGATATGCATATGTAAACATATATATGTGCATGTCTTTCTATATCCCTCGGGTGAAATTCGCTGACATTGACAGTTTCTAATAAGAAAATCGTTGGGATTTATGCCGCCCCGTTTTAGCCCGTTCTGCTCCTCCCGTGCGCACGCTCAACTTTAATTTAAAACTAATCAATAAAACGGCGCAGAATGCAACGAAATCTATTCAACAAATTGCAAAATGATGCTGCAATGTGCAATGTCACAGTAATTTACGTGCCGACCACAAAACTGATGAAAATTTATGCAAAGGGTTAAGTGTCAGACTCGTCGAAGCTGCGCACAGTGGCGCAAATTGAGCATTTAGTGGTCGAAACAGGAAACTTTAAATTTATTTGTAATCAAATGAAAATGGTCCAAACAAATATAATAATCGAATCCGAATATAATAATCGAATATAATAATCGAATCCAAAATTAATATAATAATCGAAAAGGTGGAAGAATCTAAAAGATAAGTTATTTTTATTATTGTTAATTAAAATGCGTAAAAAAACAGTAAAATGTATAAAATATATAAAATTTTACATATAACTTATAGGTCAAATATTTGATATATTTGTGATACTTTTCTGGTATATTTTTGATAGCTAAACTAATTAGTTGAAAATTTCTTTCTTTAGAAATGCTAACATTTATATAAAAATAAAAAAATAATAAAATGATAATAATAATAATAATAATATAATAATAATATAAATAAAAATATATAAAATAATATATATAATATTTATAAAAATAATACCCTGTCAATTTGCCAAGAAATCTTTAAATATTAACAATTAATTACATAATAAAAATTAAAATATTTAATAAAAAAATGTTAGAAAAAAAAGCTTAATACTAGAAAAGACTATTCCATAACCAAAGCCAGTTGTCTGAAATTCATACTTATAATTCAAGTCAATTTTCTCATATTTATCAACTTTTTTGATCAAACATATCAAGTAATGCCCACTGTGCATTATTTTCATCCATATTCCACACTCTTTTTGCCCTGCCTCGCGTGCATAAGTGAAAAGTCATGAATCATATATACATACATCATGTGCACAACGCACCTTTGCAAACTGAATAATAATGTTAATGATGATGATGATGATGGTGGTGGCAATGACGATAATGATGATTGTATATTGCAGTTTGCTAAGCTGTCCAAGCCACAGCGATCCATCGGAGCCGCTAGACTCTGAAGCATAGAATTCGAGTGGCCATAAAGTTACATTGCTTATCGCTGAAGAACTTTTAAAAAACACTTGAGATAGCGCGCTGAGAACGTGCAGTGAGACCCAGAAGCAACGCGGTCCCCCAAGAAATACAGGTAGAACAAGTGAGAACTTTCCTGCTGGGTATAAGCGACTGTGCCTTGCTCTGTTTGACGTGCAAATATGCTGAGTCGAAAGGGAATTTTTTGATGTAAATATCTGAAGTTTAGATTTGAAAATCGCACACTCTAGGATATGATAGGATAGATAGGATATCCTGTAGGTTTGAGTGTTAAGAATTGCAGTTTATTATACTTATTCCTTTACTAGGACAATCTTTCGATTGTTCTTTCAATCGAAATCTCAGAACTTTTGCTTGCTACTTTAAGGTCTCATGGGAGGGTGTTTAGCAAATTTTGAACAACTGAGTATAATAATATCCATGATCTATAAAATACATGATCTTTAGCTTAACAAATAAATATCTAGCATAACTGTTTTATATAACTTCTGAAACTTAGATAAGGCTGAAAAGTGCTTGTGTTCTCAATGATTTCGATGACTATCTTCAGAGAGTCTATATATTTATTTCTATATAAGACTATCATTTATACAATCATTTATACAATGAGTTCTTCCTCTTATAGTATAGAACTTACATGAAGTACGAAAGGCAGTTCAAACAAAACCAATATACTCTTCTTTACACTCGACGAACTGAGCACAATTTGATCTTTGAAGAGATTTGTATACAGTCTATATATCTATATACCTTTATCAATTTGTGTACCTTTATATATCTTTATACTTTACTAAATACTAAATATTATATATATAATCTGCGAGCAGAGTATAGTTATATTTTGACTATAGCTGTCTGTTTATATTCCATCTAAAACATTCTGAACAAACCGAATATCCTCGTCTTACACACCCTGCGTACAGAGTATAACAAGACCTAAGTACACACAGCGCAAGAAATAGTTGAAGAGAAGCGCAAGGGATGCGAGAGGTGTGCGCGAGGATTGAGAGGAGTCAGTGGCAGCAGCAGCAGTAACAGCAGCAGCAGTTGGAGCTGGAGCTGGAGTGTCCGCTTGTTAGGTATTGCTTGTATCTACAAATAGACTCCGTCGAGCTGACGGCCACAAGACAAACTCAAACAAAAGACCAAACGGTAGTTGCCACGAATGGTCCGTCGCACCAAAAACCGGCTGACAAAAGAAAGAGACAGAGAGGCAGAGTGAGAGAGAGATGATGGGCAGAAGTAAAAGAACCCAAAGAAAACTTCGCTTGCAACTTTGTTGTGGCAACAACCAGCTAACATCGTCCAGTCGCATCTCTTGCCCCAGCGACTATTTATTAACATCGAGCGCTACAGCGAACACCCAATAACAACGTCTGTCCGCCTAGTTGAATGCATTTTGTGTGTTCAACGATTTCCCACAACTGATATATACATATATACCTATATACCTATATATATATATATATATTGATTGGCTCTTCCAGTATTTATGACCTGCAAACGGTTGTAGATTTCGTTGTCTCAACTCTTCTCTTTTTTTAGCATAGATAAGCTAGAGATATATTTAGGTGGATGGTTTGAGCAGTTTTCTAAAATTAATGGTTTCACTTTTCAGTCAGAATAGAAATATAGAAACTCCTCGGGAAGTAAATGTTGGCATAAGAGAAATGAAGGGAAATACAAACTATGAACACTTATGTATATAGGCTTAGAAATATTCTATACATTTGTTTTAATCTTTTATATTGAAACTTAATTTTAATAAATTTTATAATTTCGAGATTTATCTATATATCTATATATATCTATATAGTATATTTAGAAATGAAAAATGAAAAACCGAAAGTATTAAATCAAACTTTATTCAAAATAATAATTTTAGAATAATTTTAATTTTTCTAAAGTTCAATTTCGTGAGTCTTTCATTTATGGAAGATATCTTACATACAGTTTTTAAACATTATTAAATATTAAAAAAAATTTAAAAAAAATAAATGAATTGATTTTATATTAACAACCTGCATTTAAATTTTCGGGATACCCCCAATAGTTTAGATTTTATAGCCCAACAAACTTTTTTTAAGGTGCTGGTTGAAATAAGCTGTGAACCACTGTAGATATCAGCTACAGCTAAAGTATTTTATGTATTACACCCTTAACTTCATACATAAATATGCCTAATTTAAGCCCATACCTACAAAACATAAGCCTAATTTCGATATACTTCAATTACTATCTTAATAAATCTTGGAAAATATATCAATGCATTATCGAATTGATATCGATTACCATTACAGTGATATTAATGAACCTAACTATGAAACTATTGCATTAAAATTTTAGGGAATCTATAGAGAACATGTCTGAAATTATATGAAATAGGAAAATAAGACTCATACCGATAAATTTCAAAGACATTGTCTATCGAATTTATCGAAATATTACAATTACAATGTACTAAATCTATAGGCGTCATCTAGTAGCATGCATATCGATAAACATAATTCCGATAACTGTTAAATAAAATCCAATGAAATCTAGCGACATGTTCCAATTGTCGACCAACCACTGTTAATCACGTAATACTCTGTCGCCGTCGGCATTTAGAACAATAGACCATAATACACTCTAGCACAATGGAAATCAGGTAGTTGCTAAGTAGACCAATCAGAGCCCACACAGTGAAGCACATGTAAGGCGCACAAATGAGGTAATTCCTGTGACACAATCTTGATTAATGAGCCGCGCTGTGGCAGATGATGATTTGTAATAATAGACACTTATATTCGACAATTTCGAAAGGGAAATCTGTGCTAGCTCTATTTTTAATAGCATGATGCAAAAATCAGTGTGTTTTATTTTATAGATGATAAGCAAGTGATGATAAGTGCGTTCCATACAAATATTTTTGATTAGATTTTAACAAAATGATTTGAATTTGTGGTATGAAATCAAAAATAATTAAATATTACAAGTAAATGAAAGCCAGGAATCTATGAACAAAAGTTTTGGAGTTGTAGACATGTAAATAAGCTAGTTCATTGAACATTCGTTAAGTAGTTCTGTGTCTTGTAGACTTTTGTCTTTGAAGTTGTTTCCTATATATTGTGTGCCTGAGGTTTGCCACTTTCTAGTCTGCCATCCTTCGTTAACCCTCATCAGAAATCTTCCGTGTTGCACCTAATGTAACCCTTATTATAGCTTATCTGCATTTGAAAACCTGTGAGAAGTCAGCACGAGGCAAAGTCTTGCCGCTTGCGTCATCAGCTCAGCGCCGTTGGCTGTGTCGCTATTTCGGGTACGCGTGATAAGCGCGAGTCAGCGCCTCAATCAGTCAAAACTCACAAAAAAAAAACAACAAATACAAATAAGAGCAAGAAAAACAACAACGAAGCGTGAATGAATTTTTCCACACAAATTGAAAATGAAAATGAAATGTGCGATAGTCAACTGATAAGCGCAGCGAACACGGACTGAGCGCCGCATATAGATCTTATATCAGCTGCGGAGAGCAAGAGCGACAGTGGCAGAGAGGGAGAGAGAACCCACGCAGTGAGCAACGCTCAGGCTGTGTTTTGGTTAACCGGTAAAGCATTTCGTGTAGACTTTCCATTGTAGAGTTGCGCTCTCAGCTGACTGGCTGACACTTGTTTGGCTTTTCTGCTCAGTACCCTCGTTCAGTCTTGAAACGCGTTTTAAAGCTCGAGTGTCGCGTCTTTCTCGCCAGCGCTCGCTTACGTCTGTAGCGATCGCGTGTTGCGCGACATCATTTGGATACGGTTTCATTACGCGGCTCGTGTTTAAATCGTTTAACCGAAAAAACGCAAAGTTGCAAAAATTAACGAAATCTATGCCGGCTGTGTCTACCGGGTAAATGTGTATCGAAATACCTGGAAGTTGTCTAAAACATATTCTTATTGTGCGTGTGTCTATCTATCGTTGAGCAGTTCTCGATTTAACTGTTTACTTTCAAGTGGAACGATACGTAAAACGATTTTTAAAATCAAAAATTAATAAAGTAAAATACAAAATTATAAAATAACTGCCAATATAAATATGTACAGAAAGAAATTAAAAATTCCCATTTATTTAAGAAAAAATTCCCTGAAATTTTGAAAAATTCCCTTTGCAACATCTTTATAAACGAAGACAACAAAAAAAGTTGCTGTGAAGGCAAAGTTAAAACGAGAAAAGATCGTGAGTCTGTAGAGAAGACAAAATGTAACTTGGCCGTAATCGATTGGCAACAACTGCAAAGGATACGTCAGGCTGCAGCAAACAGCTGCAACGGCCACACACACATACAAACACATACTGATGCCAATGCAGATATTCTGAATACATCAAACACACAGATACTATAGATACATGAGGCAGCCTGCCATATAAAAGATACATGCCATGTTCCCACTAACCAACCGCTCTTCGAGTGGCAAAAACACCAACAACAACGGCAACAGCAGCAGCAACAGCAACACCATTGGAAGCATCGACAACGAAAAGGATAAAATAAATTTCCAAAATAATTGGAGCTGCAATAAAACAACCGGTCGACGCGCTGGAAGTGGGTATAGCTGCAGTTTCTTAGGTAAATTCTCATGGGTGCCATAAGAACAAATAACCGTTAAGTGTAAATTCGTACATTTTGGCATACGTCATCATGGAAAACGGCATCTGTTTGCATGGAGTATTTTGGTTGAGTCCGATTATTTATTGATTCTGTAGAAACTCGTTGAAAAGAAGTTGAAAAAGTCAATTAAATAAGCTTACCCCATAAAAATGTTATTGATTGCTGCATAATGTGAGGGTTGGATAATTATTTATTGCTCATCATTAAAAATCGAAGCGTGTAAATAATCAACAATTGATTATTCAGCTATTCATTTAAGCGTTAATTATGAAAAGGTGTTTCACGCAGCGTCCGCCCACTTCACGTAGATTCTCAAATTCCATTATAATGCATTGCTTTCCATTATTATCCATATCTCTCTCCCTCCATCACTCCCCTCTTTTGTAGATGTTGTTACTTTTTGCATTAAATTGCAATGCTTTGCACTCATTTACATGTCGCGTCGCAGAACATTCCAATTCCTTCCCCGTTGGCTGTTGTGTTTTGTTGTTGTTTTAGTCTCTTAGCATGGAGAGACAATGCAACTCTTTTGTCATTGGAAGGGCTTTGCAACGGGTCGGCAGGAAGTCTGTCTGTGTGTGCCATGAAAAATGCCATAAGAATTCCAACAGCAGCAGCAGCGGCGGCGGCGGCGGCTTCGGATGCGCTTTACGCTTGCGCAATTCGTAAAGCTTTTTTTTCTTTTGCGCTCCTTTCGTTGCGCATGCCAAAGCTTCAATAAAAAGAGCGGTGAGGGAAGCTTGCAGAATGGGCAGAGTGGAGTGGAGAGTGTACGGAGCGCTGTCGGTGTGTGCTTTTATTTGTTTGCTGTGTAGAATTCCCAGAAATGTCTTATTTCGAAATTTGTTAACAAGCAGACACAAACACTCGCACACATACAAATACATATACACGTATCACATGCTTGTCTCCACGCATGGATTGTGTTCAGGAGCGGCAGAAGGAGGGTTCAAATAGTGTATCAAGTGTTTGTACGTTTATATTGTTGATGTGCTGCGCTTTCAAGTTGAAGGTTAAAGTTGAGATTTACCTCGCGTCTTTTCAATTGAGTTAGAAAATGAGTGTAGAGATGTGTATGCGTGTGTGTGTGTGTGCTTGTGCTTATTTGTTTGGTTCTTGAGAGTTTTTAAATTTGCCTCGAGTGGCAACAGACAAATCCTTTGTGTGTTCGCATCTTAGACCTTCAACGGAATGGCACAAAGGAAAGAATTTACAAATTTTTGACAGCATGAAAATATTTACCTTTATTTGTCGAATTGTTTACACAGATATGCAGCAACAGGTACTCAATTAAGCCATACAATGGACATAATCTCATACCAATCAAGCACGACTACAATAAAAATCATATTGCAGCACAATGATGGCCCGCAAATTAAAAACGCTGATCGTGGCCATATTCAAAGTGTGTTTAATAGCATATTGCCAGAGCTGCTGACCCACCATAACAAGTCTAATTAAGATGCTATTTAAAACAGCAAACAGCACAGCAAGAAATTGAATAAATTTAGTTTTGCTATTGCGATTTGCATGCAGCTGTTTAAATATCGAGGTCTCCGCATTTAGAAAGGGAAAGACCCACAGGGAAGAGGAAGAGTTCCATGAGTGTGGCAATGAGTTAAGTCTTGCTGCCAAAACACACCCTCAGGGCTCATTAGGAGCACTTTGCTGCGTGTGTGTGAGTGAGATTTATTAGCGAACACTGGCGGCAAATTAGCTGGAAATGTGCAGCCGAACATGCAGAGAAGGCGTAAGGAGTTGGGGTGTGGATAGAGGGGGAACGGTTAGACTGGACTGGACTGGAACGGCCCGTGGCTCTCTTGGATGGTTAATTGCGCGGCTGTGCTCAGCGGGTCGCCCGGCCAAATGAGCGTTTAAAGTGTCTGCGATGTTAGATTGCAACATGCGGCAGCCGCTGCTGTTCGCGAATGGCATGCAAAATTCAAACAAGTTGGCAGCCCTGCGCACGAAATGCGCACTTAAAGCCGCTGCGCCATGGCAAATCGCATTCGATTTGTTGTTGCCAGCGCGCAGTCACATTTTGAATTATTTGACACTTTGCATGCGCTCATCTTCCAGGCGCTACGTCTCGCTCGCACTCACACACTCACTCGCTCTTAGTCTCTTTCTTCCTACCCTTCCCCTCACTGCAGTTTATTAACTCATTATTTTGAATTGAGCGTCTTTGGCCGACGGCTAAAGCATGTTGCAAAAGTTTCTGCTGCCTTGACAAGTTGTTGTCCCACTCTCTCGCTCTATCAGCCTCTATCTATCTCTGTTGCACAACTTTCCTTGAGATTCCCAGCTGAAAGCATCGCAAAATCTTTTGTAGTTGATTGAGTGCTCGGCGCTCTTTTTCTCATTAGTGAAATGAATATTTTTTCTCTTTATTTCTGCATGCTTCGTAATTTCGAACATAAAGTTAATCACATTGCGGCTTGTCTTTTAATTAAGGCAATCAATAATTTGTGAGTAATCCTTAATTGATGTCAACTACAAAACGAAGCGTCACATGAACAAAATTTGTGTGCAAAGAAATTAAAAGAATTTTTAATTGATTTTTTTTTTGAAGATTTTTGAGGTCAGTTGAATGGTTCCAGACTCTGTTTAGACTTCTATTAATAAAGTCTAAATCTATTATTATATTAAATATTTAACTATGAAACAGAATTTGCTGTGGTAAGCCTTAGGACTAATTTAATTTGGTTTGTAAAGAGAGATTGTTGTGTTTTTCTAGGGTATATATTGCTAGGCCTATATAGCTACGTATCATATTTTAGTAGATTTTCATTTTCAAACTAAAATAAAAAAGAAATGTTTGTTTTTTAGTGGCCTTTTATGTACAGTTCACATTCATTCTCTACCTTCCCCAATTAATTTGGACATGAAACGTTTTTTTTGCATTTAAATAATTTTTGAATTGTTGACCTCCAACAAGATTCGAGTCGAATTGCCGACAAACATTTGAAACACACAAAAAATCTTAATAATTATTTGCACATTTGTTTGTTCAAATTGCTGTTTTCGATTGCCAAAAGGCAATAGCAGCCGCGTAACACTTTGTTGTAGTAAGCGCGTCGGCCAAAGATAAAACAAAACAAAAGGAGAAAAAACAATCAACAATTCATATCTCATCTGTGTCGGAGTCAAGTTGTAGGCGTTGCTTGACGGTAGCGCCGACAGTGTCAAAAGAGACATCAACAAGCTGACGTGGACACGTGAAAACACAAATAAAAAAAACCCATCGAAGGAATGTCCCTAATGTATGCAAATATGTAATTTGTAAAATATAAGCACAGGATATATAATTTATAAAAAATAGTCAATTCAAGTTACGTTTGCTTTGATATCAAGTTTATACATCAAAGGCTTATAAAATGCTTCAAAAGTCTCCAATTCTTCAATATAAATATTTTAAGTCTTATTACTAATATTAATCTTAGTTGAAAAGACATTCCTCTAGCAGTAGTTAGTCATCGTCAAGAATTTCGTCAGTTTGTGATTAAGTTTTTTATAAGGAAATTTATCAGCCAAGAGCTTTTATGACGTATTACGAATAATTTAGTTTATATCTCAACTAGTCAGTTATTATATATTAAACATAATTTATAACTGATTAGTTTTTGATTCGAAATAAATTTCACAGAATTATAATTTGACATTTTTTAATGTCTGACTTTTTTCTAATATATAAAATTGTTAGTCAACTTTTTCTGGCTTTTGTGCAAAATTCTTTCAGTTGGCACGCGAAAAGTTTTGATAAGATAAGAATACATATATATATTGTAGAAATACAGCGCATATCTATTAGAATTCCCTGGCTGTCGCGCCTTTTGACCGGCGCACCTGTCGCACCTGTATTTGATAAACTTTGTAGGCGGCGCCAGGCGTTCGTCGTGCTTTTGTCTTTTATATTTTCGCTTCAATATTTACCAATAATTAAAGCAAAAACGAAGGTAATTGGCTTTGCTTGTTAACTCGGCTCGCATGCAAACATATCTCGCTATCTGAGTAGAGTTTGCTTTGTAGATTGTCGCGAAAAACAACTACAAATAGTTCGCCACAGTTGAGGAAGCGAATTACTTTGACTCTTTTTACGCTCTCTAAAGCAAATACGAATTTGCTTAGATTGCAAACACAAAAAGATGACAAATGTTTGTCCAGCAATTTGTTGTATGTGTGTGTGTGTGTGTGTGCGGGGGAGCGGTGCGAAAGCGTGACTTAAGCGCGTTAAAGCTCTTAAGATTGGTCAGAGTTTGCATTTGAGGTTTGGCCATGTCTGTGGGTCAGCCAGATAGCCAGGGTCAGCACTGGGTCAGCAGCTGAGCAGCTGAGTGTGTGTGAGAAAAAGATGTTTGTTAGTTTGAATAGTTGTCAAATGTATATATATATATGTCAAATGATAATGTTAAGCTTAAAAGCAGGTAGAACATAATGTAAGCGTGCTGAAAGTCACATAGAAAGGCAATAATATATTAAAAGAAAGATGGAATAAAACAGAGAAAGATATTTATCTTAACTAGTCTTAGAAAACATATTTAAGTTGAATATAATTGAACCGATTTTTGCCACTCATATATCGCTTTTCTGTTATTTTTTAAAATTTATTTATAATTACGAATTTAATCGCGAAATAAAATAAATATATAGACAAAAAACGAGTAAAAGTTAGAAAGAGCGAGTGCTTTTCTTTCTCTATATTCTTCCCTATGGCATAGAAAGAACAGTTTCCTGGGAGAGCGTCGATTTCGCTTCTTCTCAATAATACAAATACCTTTCCATGCGATTTTCATAGTATCAGAATATTTTATATCTAATCAACAGAGTCAAAACAATCAGAGATTAATGCATTCAATATTGAGTCATTTACTAATGCATATTCCCTGTACGTATGGACAGACATTTGTTACATTTGACCTTTCTCTGAACTTATCTGTGACTAATTTTTATAATAAAAGAAGGAAAGTTATGGCAATGAATTATTCGTAGATTCGCCTCGAATTTAATAAGCATTGCATAAGCCAGGCTAAACCTTGATTGGGCTCTTCGACATTCACTTAAATTATCTTTTATTTGCGATTTGACATCAAGCAAACATTGGCAATTTTCGAACGTGGGTTGTTTATTCAATAAAATGTTGAGTGCACTTCGATATTTATTCAAAATCTAATAAATAAAAAAATAATAATTTCAAACTTCAGTTGTCATCGGGCTAAACGTTTCTCATTTGAATATTGTGCGAGTCGTTGACTAATTTCCTCACAAAAAACCTTTTTTTTTGCGAATGTATTTATGAATAATTTCATTCATTCATTGATTTTTTTTTATTATATTTGATTTATTTTTTAAGGTTTTTTTTGCTGTAGCTGAAGATGATTTAATGGATTGTTTTTGTTTTTGTTTTGTTTTTATTATTGTATTTTTGTTCGTGCCTTAACATTAACTTTCACCTGGGTCGTTTAAGTGAAATTGTTGCCTAATGACTGAGCATTTCTTTTAATTAGAAGACTCATCATGCGAGAGTATTCACAATAAAAACATTTCCCAGTTCCCAGACAATGGGCGGAACCAGCGGCCAAGTTTGTTGAACCTGTGCGCCGCAGTTGACAAGGTGCGTGCCAAGGGGCAATGCACAGAGTTAAAAACTCTGTAAAAAAAGCACTGAGAATTATTATTCATAATGATTAAAATTTTATCCGACATTAAGCTGGAAGAAATTTAAAAGATTGAAGAGTTGTTTTCAAGATCAAGATTTCAGATAAATTCTGAAAATTTATAAAAAAGTTTTCTAAGTAAGAAATGGAGGCGTGGGGTGTATGCGACTACGGCATACTCATCAACTGGCAAAGAAGAAGTTTGAGTGGATTTTAACTGAAATTTATAAAGGGATTATTTAGAAACTACTGAATTAGACAATTGTCTTTCAAGCCTATTTACAATTTTAATACTCGAGTATAACTCTTAGACTTCAACGTATTTTTCCCTATGTGAACCAACCGTCATATAAATTTGCATCGCTGTTATAATTCACAACCAGCTTTAGCGCTCAATGCGTCAAGTTCTAGGCCAACAGTTTGACAAGTGATTTTCTGCTTCTTCTTCAGTTGTTTGTTGTGCGCCGCCTCGAAGGCAAAGACATGCGAAATGTCACTTGATAAATCCAATTGTTTGCATATATGTTTATATTCATATGTATATAGGGCTGCTTAAATTTCAACATTTGTGCGGAGTCATGGCGAATGGCGGACATGAATCACCTTCAGGCAGCTAAAGGTTGAGTCTTATTGGGTTCAGCTTGTGGGCTGCTGCCGCATGACAGTCTGTGCAACTGCGTTGCAAGCTGCAGCGAATTAATTTATCAACATTTACCGCTACAATGTCAACGCTGCCACAGACTCTGACACGGCAGAGAACTGCAGCATTAAAAGGCTATAAATTGTATCTGTGTACAAACGTATCTCTGCTGGGGCAGGCAAAGTTCCAAGAAGTTGGCAACACGAGAGTCCAGAGTCGGGCAATTTGATCTGACCAAACAGTTTGTTGTGTTTTTTTTTCGTCTGCTGAAGAAAAACTGCAGACCAAAGTTTGATTTATGCGTCGAGATGCTCAATGGGCGATATGATGGGACGGCACGGGACGAGACGAACTGAGAAACAACAGCAACAACAACAAGAAGAAAAATAAGAAGAATATGAAGAGAAATAACCCAACTAAACGGCACGACTACCCAACAAAAAAAAAAAAATAACGCGCTATGTTAACGCCGCCTGCCCGGCGGACAAATGCTGTATAGACATAAATTATAAGCCATGGCTAAATAGGAAACTGTTAAGCAGCAGCAGCAGCAGCTAAGCACAATGGTAGCTCAGCTACATTACCAAACAAATGGCTGAAAATAATAATATAATAATGGCAACTATGTTTTCCTAAAACACAATTTACAAAAATTATTTAATAAATTTTTATAAAAAACATTTATTATTTATATATTTTTTAAAAATTTTTTTAAATTGTAGATCAGTTAACCAAAGTTAATATAAAATTTTTTAATTTTTAAATTTTTAAATGAAATGAAAAATCATTTAAAAATCATGGAGAGAATGATAAATATTTCGATAATGGTTTCTAAAAAAATGATATATTTATTTATGAAATTATGGCAATTTTTAAAATTTTTCTTTAAGCTTAAATTAATTTATCGAATTCATATTGCTAAAGTATTTTTAACATTCATTTGTGTGACTTGCGCTTGTTTGGGAATCACTCAACAATTCCATTAAAAAAGATCTCCTTCGCAATCCATAATCTGAAAGTGTTTATGATCTTTAGTTCTAACAATTGCAGTCGAATAACTTTCCGATTTGACAAAAAAATATATAAATTAATTTCGAACACATACATTTTTATTTTTAAATCTTGAAACTTAATTGAAACTTTTCACAATATTCTCGCCTGCTCTAATTTATGTTTTTCATTTTATTACATCGTTTATCTATTTGTAATTCGATGTCTTTCTCATACATACATACATAATATTTGTTACAAATTCACACGTTTCAAATTTAGAATCCAACTACATTCGCTTCAGCTAGCTTCCTTCCAAATGAAGTTCCTGTGTTTAATATATTTTATGAGTTTTTACTTAAAAGTGTCTGCTAGATATAAAATTACTTGGCTAAAACTGGGGACAGTCATTACATTTTGTGTATGGAATTACACGCATTGAGCCTATCGTACACATAATAATATTTTCCTACGGCTTCTGGCAGCTGCATTTAAGTTTTAGTTATAGTTTCTCTTTCTATCATATTATTACAAATATTAAAACAAAAGCTTACAGTTTATTCCCATAAATATATATATGTATACATATGTATATATATATATATATATATACAGTTATCTGGCTTGGCTGTTGGGTGTTTGTCATGTTTTGCCAGCTTCGGTTTCATGCTCCTGGCTGGCCTGCAACATGTTGCACACACGTCAATGTTGCGCCTTTGTCTCGTAAATTTTAACATTTTTATTATAAAACCAAAATGTGTTGTTGCGGTTGCTGCTGTCGCTTGTTGTTGTTGTTGCTGTTGGTTTTTCTTGCTTACTTTCACACAAAGCGCGCGATTTATTTTGTATGCATTTGGGAGCTGAAATTGATTAATTACAAAACGGAAGAGCTGGCTGAAGTTATCGATGGCCAGTTTCCAGCTAGTCTCGAGCCAAGCCTTTGTTTTGCAGCAACAAAAATCATTTTTCATGCTTAATATTTTACATTACTATTATTATTATTAATATGTTATTAACATTACACAAAGCCCAAGCTCAACGCACGCAAGTTTTGTAAGTCACGGCTCAGTTGGTCAGTTTTTGTTTATTGTTCTATTGAAGGCCGCTAGCTCACAATGAATTATCAGAATGACACTGAACTATTGAACCTGCTCCACTTGGTCGGGCGGACAGTGAAGCATAATTAAATAGAACGCAGCTTTGCTTGACTCGGGTTTCTTATGGTTGAATTCCTAAATCGATTAACTAAATATAAATTATTAAAAATTTGTTTCATAGATTAGAATATCCTAAATGTCTGAACAAAATATAAATATATATATATATAATGTTTATTATGTAAAAAAAATATTTAAAAATTTATTTCATAAATTAGAATATCGAAAAATAAAATGATATATTTAGAATTTCAATTGATATTAATTAAAATAATGTTAATATAATAATATAATATAATAATATAATATAATATAATATAAATTCCCATCATTAAAAAATATTTGCAAATTTTCTACATTTCTAACTGTTGCACACATCGAGTGAGCACTGTACTTGTACTCGAAAACGTGTCTTTTATAATCGTGTTATGTGATTTGTGACATGTTTATGCAAAATATTATTAGAAACCCATTCATTAACTTCCTGCACATATTTGTCTTATTATTTACGTGCGAGCCATAAAACTGTCTGACAAAATAAAGACAGGATAAGGTTAGTTCCTGCCTGCAGCCCAGCCCCAGTTGCCTTAAGATTTACTTGCGATGTTGCAGAGGCGTGTGGCGACTATGTAGAGCGCTTAAATTGTTTACACAAACTGGTGTCTGGCGCCAATTCAAAGACATCCACTTGGAAAGCAGTTGGCGCCTGATCTTCAATTGCAAATGGAATGCAAAGACGCTGAAGGGGGGGGCGAAGCCATTGCAGTCTGCAGCTTGCAAATTGTTTCTGATCTCGAGGCAATCTTGTGAATGTGTTAGACGATTGTGCTGCAGCTTCACAAACGCCAACAACAACAAAAAAAGATGTCAAAGCAATTAGTTGAAATCAACTCTAGATACATCAGAATGAAAAGAAAAATACAAAATGTTTTGCCTCTCAGCTAAGCTGTTGCTGCTGCTCTTGTGTTTTAATGCCACATGTGTCGTCTTTTTACGACGCTGAACTATTTAAATTATATGGAATTTTTGTTTTTGTTTTTTTAATGAGCTATATAAATGTTTGGGTCTGTGGACCATGCACAAACATCTACAGAATTGTCGTGGAACATAATGTGCGTAGTGGCAGACAAGTACTAAAGGCTTAATGGGAAATACTTTTTCATAGCGTTTAATGGGGTGAAACTTTTAACCCTAGAGAGCAAAACGCTTTCGTAATGTAAACAAAACACAGAAATGTAATTTTTAAGAAACTTTTTGAGTATGTAAAATGTGTAATCAATATTTTATTAAATTATATTTTATTTATAACAAAATGAGAATATTAAGGTATAATTATTTATAATCGGCGTTCGCATCACGATCTTTAATTAAATAATATTATTTCCCTCATTTCTGGTAATTTTATGTTTTTATGTATTTAATTTTGTTTTTTCTCATTTACTAATGAATTTCTCTTTTCTTCTTTCAGGTAAGTTTCACACGCCCTTTACATTATTTTGTCTGTCAGGAAAGTCGAAAATTAAAACGAGCGTAAGTCTTAAGAGATATTTGCTTTAAGCTGTTTTAAAAAAAACCTCTTCAAACGATAGATTTGTTCCCAATTAGTTAGCTGTTTTTTGTCTGTTGTGCATTTATTAACACATTCCTTGAATTGAAGAGACAAATGACTCAACTAAGTTGTTACTTCAGCATAGTCAGTTTTTTAAGCTAAGCAATCTCTATATAAATAGAAATTTATATAGCAAAATATGTGTGCAAAAGGTGCTTAACCTGAGAGTTCGTAGAGATCGTAGATAACTAAACAGGTATTACAGCAGTAGATTATAGATAAACATAATTTATCTAAAAGCTCACAGATAAGCTGTATTTTCCTTTTGTTTTTTAATTTAATAATTTCCTTTGTCATATTATTTTTTCAGCTCATTAAGCCTCATTAGGATAACGTATAGAATGCGCTTTCAGAAGCCAGTTCCATTTTGCAGATCCTTTGATTAATTGGCAAACTTTTGCGCATCAGCGCACAACAAAAGGAGCTAACCTTAAGCACTTTGCCTGCTTTGTTGTTGTCGAATACAAAATTCATAATTCAGAATCAAATTTATGTTTGCACAGCTCAATTTTTGGCCAGACAAAAAAAAACTGTTGTCTCTTCTTAGAACTCTGTCAGGTCTGTCTATATATAAATACATATATATATATGTAAGTATGTGCTATACTTTCTGTATATTTGTGTATATATAAAACGGCGGCAAAGCTACAAAGTCTGGCAGACTTGCAAAAAAAAAAAAAAAAAAATCTAAATGAGAAACTTCAACTGAAAAGTGAAGCTCGCTTTGAAACTTCTTTCAAGCATTGAAATATATATTGCAGTGTATTTGTTTTATTTGCAATAGATATAGCTTGAACGATGTGAAGATACATTAACCTTCGTATTTTTGGTCGTTTCGACAATTCTCGTTGTTTTTGGTTGCGCAAATACGACAACGACAACGACAACAGCGACAACGACAGCGACAGCGACTTTTGTATCTAAAATCAACAAGTTCACAGCGAACATGAAAAAGATAAAACCTTTAAGCCTCAGGCATATACACGCACACACACACACACCCATTCATTGTCAGGCATTTGCTTAGACAACAAACACCA
This sequence comes from Drosophila hydei, assembly GCF_003285905.1. Lineage (NCBI taxonomy): Eukaryota > Metazoa > Arthropoda > Insecta > Diptera > Drosophilidae > Drosophila > Drosophila hydei. Next base: position 42,169 of record NW_022045645.1, read on the forward strand.
AAAAACAAACCAGCAAAACCCAGTTGACATGACTTCACAAACACGTAAACACTGAAAGACGACTCAAATATAGAACGTAACTCGATCAGATAATTCAATTTTGTGACACTTTAGTGGGCTTATTTTGGGGTGGAACCTGGCGAGCGGCGTGCATGGGGAGAGTGAGAAGTTCTGTGGCTTCATTAGTTTGTTTGATTAAACTCTTGACTCGAATTTACAAATGAGTAATGTCTAAATGTCTAAAAGTCTAAATAAACTTCAAGTGATTTCTGCAGTTAGTTAAGCTAAAAAGTTAAAGCTCAATCAAAGGGTCTTATGAGCTTTCTATACCCTGTTTGTATACCCTTTAAAATGAAATATTAATATTTTTCTCCTGTGGGAATAATAAAAATCCAATTTTTATATTTTATTTTATAAAAAAAAGCGAATGTTTTGTGTATAAAAATATAGATTCGCATTTTGTAAATACCCTGTAAAGAAATGCTTTTATTGTTGCAATTCTAAAACTTATTTTAAAAACATTTATGATCGATAACTCAGAGTAGATCAATAATTATCGATGAATGCCGCATTCAACACTGCACAGCTGCAATATAGAATTTGTTAGCAGTCGCACGTTAATTGAAGTAATATTTTGTTTTCAAGCACTTACCATGCTTCATCTGATTGTTCCACATAAATTATCAAGCTTGTGGCAAGTGGCAAATGTAAATTACAGTAATTTATCCACTTGCTGGCGCAAATATTTGATGACAATCTCGCATGCAACTGCCCAAAGTGCCTTTCACCAACTAAAACTAAAAGGAAAAGAAAAAGAAAAACACTTTGTGGCATCCACCAAAACATGCCCCATAAATATACGCGAGTCACCTAACGTAACTTCGAGAGAGAGCGAGAATGTTGGTATTCGATTCCGATTACCACAAGTGCATTGGAGGCCATGAGTAATGCAAATGGAACCTGGACACGGGAAATTGATACTTGGCTTACTTTGAACTCGAACAACTGCCCGCTGAGGTCGTCGAAATGGGGAATTCAATCCAAAAGTATTCGCTAAATTAGTTGATATTTTATTTCAGTGTCAATTTGCAAACAGAATTTTAGTGGTAAATGACTCCTGCAAATGCAAATGAGGAGGGATACGATTATCGAGTTTTAAATACTCTATCAAATGAAATTATTATTATTTTTTATTATTATTATACATATATTTATTTATTTATATATTTAAATATTTATATATTTATATATTTATATATTATATATTTATATATTTATATATTTATATATTTATATATTTAAATATTTATATATTTATATATTTTTGTATATTTATATATTTCCTATAGAACTGCAAACATTATCTATATCAAAAGACTTTATCAATTTTATACAACATTTCGCCAGGGTATATAAATATCTATAATTCTAAAATATCTTAAGTTGGCTTCATAATTTCTTTATATTAATTTGCCATTATTAAGCTTGTTCCGAACTATTTTGTAAAGCTTCCTCAAGTTTGTTCTTGATCTCGTCTTTCGGTTTGGCGTCTTCCAAAACGAGAGCTTCAATTTTCTTGAGGGTCTCCGCGATTCTTTTGTTGTACTCGTCCTCCTCACTCGTGCTCTGTTGCTTCGCCGCTGGGCTGTCGCCTTTGGTGCGTCGACCCATGGTCAACTTGGTAATCAGATGCCTTGGCACACGCACCTCGGCGCCAATGCGATTCGCGCTCTTGTACTGCGCCAGGACGCGCATGAAGGGCTGCAGGGGACAGCCCCTGGTCTGCGCCTCGACCATCAGTCGGTTGTGCGTTAGTCCACGAAGCGAGCATCTTCGCGCAGGCATTCCAGCTGCGCCAATCGATTGTAGTTTGTGGCCGGACGTGCCTGCTCGTCGCGCCTCTGCTGTTCCTGCTTGTCTAGCTGGGCGCGCAGCTCGTGTTGGCGTCGCAGTTGCTCCTGGCGCTGCTGCCGCTTGAACTGCACCGTGAATGCGTTCGTTTTCCAATCGCCTAGCCACATCGTCGCTGTGCTCGAGCTTCGCCTGCTGCTTGGCGGCCTCGGCGTGCTGCTGTTTCGACTTGCTGCGTGGCCAGGCGCTGCGCTTTGGACTGCTCTCGCCGCTGGCGATGTTCCTGCTGCTCCACACTATGCGCACGTCGCATTTCTGCCAGCTGTCGCTCGTGGCGTCGCTGATCCTCGCTGGCGCTGTAGTGCAGCCGAGGTGCTAGCTGCTGTGCCAGCTGAGCGTTGCGCTGCAGTCGCCGCTGTACGCGCTGCTTGGCCAGATCGATCTTCAGGTTGTCAGCCTGGCTTTGGCCTCGTTGTGCACCTCACATAGCGCCAGTCCACCTTGTCCAGCAGCTGCTGCTGCTTCCGTTGGTGTCTCAGCTGACTCCAACGATGCCAAGGCGTATGGCGTCTCTGGCTGCACCTTGGCAGCCTGCTCCGTGCGCTCCTTATCCAGCTGCTGCTTCACTTGCAGCTGATTGCGTTGTCGCTCCAGACGTTCCAGTTCCCTGCTGCTCAGCTTTCTCGGCGTTGCGTTCCAGCTGACGCTGCTCGATGGATTTGAGCAGCTCGCGCTTGTGCTCGCCCAGCTGCTGGCTTCGCTGTTGTTGGCGCAACTGCGCCTCCTCCAGCCCGTTGAACACCTGTTCGCTGTAGATGCGTCTGTCCAGCGCTTGCTCTGCTGCTCGTTGGCTGCCGCAAACTGTGTCTGCAGCTGCCGCTGAGCAATGATACCGCGCAGCACCTCGCTTTGCAGCTTGGCACAGTGCAGCTCACGTGGACCCGGCCGCAGTTGTTCCAGCAGCTGTTGCGCCTTCTCAATGCGTTGCTTCTGCCTAAGCTGCTCCTCGCGCTGCACTGCAATGCTCTCCTCTTGCGCTCGTTCTTTCGCCAATTGCTCTTCTGCTGCTGCTGCAGCCGGTCTCCTTACGGCATTGCTCCTGCTCCGTGGCACAGAGATTGCGTCCGGCAAAGCGACGCAGTTAGCTCCTCGCCGCCCAGGCGCACCTGCTCTTCGCTTAGCTACGTTGCTTCTGGCTTTCTTGCCGCTGCTGCTCAGCCGCTTTTGTTGGCATTAGCCTGCAGCCGGCATAGCGCTGCAGCGATATCACCAACGGCGGCTTCTCGCGTATCCTCCCACTGGCGTCGTTCCTGCGGCAGCCAACTGTACTGCATCGCATTTGACTAGAGAATCTACTGAAAGTTTTCTTGTTTTCTGTCATTTGCCAGCTGCTTATTATAGTCGTGTTTATTAGCTGTTGTCAAGGTGCCCGATGCGTAGTTATGGGAATGCCTGTTACATGTTTTATATACATATTTGCAGCACTTATTTTATAGTGGCAAAAGGAAGAGAGAAGACTTAAGTAGAGCTAGAAAGGAGTGACAATTGAGAGCTAAAAAGTGGGGAAGGAAAAATAGAATTTTGAAGTAACTGAGTGTAAAAAAATAAAGAAAGAAAATGGGAATTGAAAGATATACAATATCATATCATATACATATAGAGATCAGATTTTTTTAAAATAGAAAATATTAAATAAATTATAAATTTCATTTATAAAATAATATTGCAATCTCTCCTGGGTCAAGTAAAAGTATATAAGGGATCTGTAAATTTTAGATATTTATATATACTAATATATATTTATATATACTAATATATATTTATATATACTAATATATATATTTTATATTGACTAAAATTTCTTGTGCCTTTGTGAACTTATTTAATATTTATTTAAATATATTTAGAAGATTTCTTTTGAATTTTTATTTATTTATTTATTTATTTTTATTTTCATTTTTATTTTCAAAAATTTCGACTGGAGTTCACAGCTTATTCGCTGAGTTGTATCGCTCACTTAGTTTTTTATTCTAATAACCAATCTCTTATCTACGCAAATTTAATTGATTTCAGTCTCCGAATGGCCTGAGTTATTCGGATTTGCATTTTTCTAATACATTTAACTACTAATTGTGATACTTTGTGTAGGAAAAATGTCAATGTTGTCAAGTCACTTAGGCCAGAAATGTTGTCATTATTTTGATTAATAGCCAAGTTAGCGCTTGCTGACAACTGTCAACGCAAATGGCGAACATTTCCCAAATGGCCATTCGCGATGGCTTAATTATGTCCAAACTATGTCTTGGCCACATTTTGCAAGCAACTGCAACAGCTCAATGTGCATCTGGTGACGGGCTTTTCTGATAAACAAAAAAAAAAACAACAAAAAAAAAAAAAATATTAAAAAATTGTTGAAAGTGCGCAATTTACGGGCTACTTCACCGATGCATGCTACACACAACTGGTCGCTAGTTGAGCTCAGTTTCGGAAATGCCCACAAACTCAAATTGTCAACTCATTTCCCGATTGCCTATGACAAGTTTCGGTGCTGAGAGCTAACCGAACCCAGAAAAGGGCACCAAAACAAATCTGCTTGGGCACGCTTCACTTGGCGCCCATTGAAATCCAGTGAATCGTATCTGTATCTCTCTAGCTGAGGCTCAAATAAATTTAATTAACACTTAACTGCGAATGGCCACTAAAAGTCTTACAATGAACTCTTTGTAGACTCTGTAAAAAATATCTGTAATATATTTTTCAACACAAACATTTGTAGACTGGCCGCAACGCTAGACAGATCTGAGAAAGATAACGCGTTTTATATTCATTGAAGTTTGTGGATCAAAATCGGGTTGAATATATTCGAGTTGTGCCAATTTTAAGTACTTAGCATACAGAAGCAAAAGTAAAGTGAAATACTGAAGCGTAACAATCGGGCCGGGCCCTTGAATTGGGTCAGTGATTCAACATTGTATACGGCGATATAGGCTACGACGGCCCTGCCCATAAATAAAGCCAATAAAACACGCGATAAAGGCGAACTAGTTAGTCGTATCTATAAGAGTGTATAATAGGCTATGCCACTCGTAGCTCTGTCTACTTATCGAAGTGGCATTAAAAGTGATTTCAAAGTTTATCGATCACTGTTTAGTTATGACATCTATGCGGCATCTACTTCAGCGACATTTACGGACTACTGCTTAGAAAATTTGAAATGCAATGGAATCTTTCCAATTGAAAGCCCTTGACATTATCTGTTAAGTATCTTCTGTTAAGTGTGGAGTCATGTCATGTGTATGTTAAATCTCTGTTAAGTTTAACATTTATGTTAAATTTCGACAGCAATTTGAGTGTTAAGTATTTATTAATTAATCTATAAATATAAATATATATTTTATAAAAGTTTTCTACGTAAATAGTAGACAAAGAAACGTATAGCATTTCAGTCAGTTTTAGATAAGATTTTACACCTTTTCGTTGCTTGCTTTATCTATATAAGTTTAGCACATCTTCATAAATATTAAACTTTTGCTGTAATATAGTCAATTACTTAGCAACGATAATCTTATCTTATCTGAGGTAATTGATTCCTCGTAAGCTTCAACTGATGGAATTATAGACTTTAGGTATGGATAAATAAGTTTTACAGCAATAGTTTGCCAGCTGAATGCAATTGTTGCTAGTTCACTTCCACGTCAAGTGCAAATGACAGCACTAAACAACTGGACAACTTGGCAGCTGGACAACAACCAACAAAAACAACAACAGAAGCAAAATTGTGCCTTCTTGCGGTCAAGCTCTGTGTCTTGGCCCTTGTTCGGTTCGGCTCTGGGCTGCTGTTGGTTGCCACTTGAATGACTTCATGTGCCCCTGTCGGAAAACTTGAAAAACTTGTCTTTGTCGAGAGGTAAAGCCAGGGGCAGTGTCTGGAACGAGAGCCATAGCCACACGTACCTTATGCAGTGGGCTCTTGGGCAGGAGAACAACCAGGTGAGAGGAGCGAGAGAGATAAACAAGAACAAGAGCAAGAACAATGATGGCGACTGGGACAACAAATGAGTGCAACTGTTTCTTATAGAACAAACTTCATGCAGTTCCCCAGTTTAGCTTCGTCCAGTTTTTCAGTCCGAAAAGAGAAAGAAGCGAGCATTCGCAAAAGCACAAACAATGTCCACTGACTGCTCTGCTGCGAGCTCCAAGTTTGGCCAGCAACGAGACGAGGTCGCCGTCTACCACTTTGTATCTTCTGCAGATCTTAACTGCGTCTCGGAACGCGTCCACATTCGCCAGTTGTTCGTCTCGATTGTGGTTCGG
>NW_022045646.1:0-42740 GCF_003285905.1 Drosophila hydei
CGCTCTCTCTCTCTGCCAGCCTGTATGCACTTTTGTGGCTCATTATGGCTTGCGTGCAACCAAAATGCTTTGCGGTTTTGATGCATTCATTCAACTCAGTGCACAACCACACACACACTCTCACACACACGCATACAATGAGGGCGCCTTGCTATGCTAAGTAGCTGTTGTTGCTGCACAGCAGCTGCCCAACCATCCCAACAGCTAAACAAAAACATCATCCTATCATTCATCTCCACCTTCAGCTTCTATTCATCAATGCAGGCCACAAGTATACCAAATGCTTCAATTAAACATTTCTGTCTTGCGTTTGCAAATACCTTTATTGCTTTAGAATTTCATTTGAATAATTCCTAAACGTAATTTACGCTTTTAATAATGGAACTCTAGTTAAGGCTTTGAGAGGTAGAGAAATGAGATTAGATATGAACACTTTGAAGCTTAAATATTATTTCTTGTTTTATTTCTAATTTCGAATAAAGTTTTTGAAAAAGTTTTTGAAATAATAATTTTCTAAATATTTCAAATTAGAAATATATTAAAAAAATATTAATCAATAATATATTTAATTTTTAAATTTTATATACTTTTTTAACTCGGAATATTAAGAACTCAATAAAATTAATAATTTTTATTTTCAATTATATTTTTAATTATTAAAGCTCGGCCCAAGCTTAAGCTGGGCTTAAACTTAACATACTGTTCATAGCAAGTGCAAAATGTAAAACACATTATAACAGCCTGACAAAACTGTTATAAGTGTTATACACTCCAGCTGCCAGGCAAGCTTCAAGCTGACTTAACAGAGCCAAAAACTTACATTATGTTAAGAGACAGTACATCAATCATAGACTACTTAAGTAAACGCTAGAAACTGCCCAATTCAAGTAAAATTCGCTTGAGTTTTCGGTTCATACTTCGAGGCGTTTGCTCTTACTGCACATTTCTATAGACTTGGCTGGTCGCTGGCTTAATTTAAGGCCAATTTGGGAGCAGCTTCTGCTGTTGAAACGATGTCTCATTATGTTGTCTGCTGTTGTGCACACACATCCTGCGGGCCTTATATCCTGCGGCTTTATTGCCTTGCGAAATGAGCATTAAATGTTATTGTTTAACATTAATTGAATTGCGGACGCATACGAGTTAAGCAAATTACGCCGGACCCCAACTAGCCCCGACTTCGCATATGAAATATTGAAGCTTTAAGGGCAGTCTAACATTTTAACACGTTTTGTTCGCTTGCAGGACTTTAAGGACAGCAAAGGACAGTCGCAGCACAACGTCAGTCGAGTATAAAAATCAATAAGAGACACATGTATTGGTTAGCCCAGGCATTGGCAATATGGCCGGAACAGCAACTGTTAAGGGAACGGGGCAGTCAACTTTGCCATTGTTATGTTTGCTGTTGCACGAGCGGCGCCTCTAAGTTGCAAGGAGACCTTCATTTGGCCAACATGTCGGACAGATACGCCGCCAGCTACTACGAGCAACTGCATCCGGCGCAGGCGCAGGCGCAGGCTCAGGCCCAGGCCCAGGCCCAGGCCCAGGCCATGTCCCATTATGCAGCGCCTGGCTATCGCGGCGGCTATGGCGGCGCCTATAATCCCTATGGCTACGGCTATGGCAGCTCCAGTCCGGGCCCTAGTCCCGGTCCTGCCTCCTATATGCCCAGCTATTATCGCTATGCGCCCTATGCCTCGCCCCACTACAGTCAGCCGTCGCACCAGCATCATCATGCGAGCATGTTTACGGCCCGCTGGCCAGCAGCTGGTACCCTCCAGTGTGCTGCACTATCCGCCACGCCCACATACGCAACACGCCTATCAGCAGCAGCAGCAGCAGCAACACCTGAGCAGCAGCAACAGCTATGAGCAGCCAGCGCCTGCGCTTTTATAGTGCTTCCGCCTATGGCCAGGCACGCGGCTTTGCCGCCTATCAGCCAGCCACGCCCACACACTATGGAACGCCCGGACGTTCTACGACGCCAGCCCGAACCGCACAGTGTTGCCCAACCCAACTATTTGGAGCCATTACGCAACTACACAGAGCAACATCAACATCAGCAGCAGCAACAGCAGCAGCAGCAGCAACAACAGCAGCAGCAGCAACAGTTGCAGCTGCAACAGTCCAAGCTCGAGGAGCTGCTGCCTGAGCAAATCAAACTGGAGCATGATGTGGAGGCGACATCACCAACACAAAGGCTAACCACAATCGCCGCATTGATCAGTGCCACCGGCACGGACAGCGGCATCAGCAACTGCAGCACGCGAGCACGCAGCGACAGCAGTCAGAGCACGCCCGTCTACAGCGGCGAGTATCCAGTGAATATGTCTGTGGAGTCCGCGTCCTGTGTGTCCTATCACTGTCCGGCCGATGGCAGAGACTACGAAGAAGAGCAACAGCAACAGCAGCAGGCAACAGCAGCAGCAGCAGCAGCAGCAACAACAACAGCAAACAGCAAACGTGGAGGCAGCAGCTGTTGTCGATATGCCCGGTAAGTTGTCAGCATTTGTATTACGCTCCATTTAATGTACAATTATGCAGGGGGCGGCGCAATGATTGTAAATTTATGCAAACATATGTCAGACTAGATTATGTAACAAGTATTTATGTCCGCCCCCAGGCAGCAAAGGCAGCAATGGCAGCAGAGGGCAGCCAAAGCAGGCAACGCACTGTGGTTTGCTGTTAAAATCAAATCATTTCTGTTAACATAGCCAGCAGCGCTAAGTAACAGCAAGAATGTTGAATAGCAGAGTGTAAGCTGCGCTAGCAGAACACGATCAAAGCGAGAGACACAGAGAGTGAGAGTGAGCCCCTAACAGGCGCATGTTAAGTTACAGCGCAAGTGACTGTTAATGCTTATATAAGCACAAATCTCTTGCTAACATAAACTGTAAGCTTAACATTGAAAGCCTAGCTTAGCTTACTGAAGCATTTGGGCCGCTTAACAGCTTATTTGAATATTTAACAGTCACTGGCAGTTGGAGCTGAACGAGAAGGCCTTTAACATTTTCTGTATTTAAAGAACTTTTAATACTTAATTAAGGAACTAAAAGTTTGTTTAATCAAACTAGAACTAAAAGCACATATTATAAATAACTTTTCACATCACATTTTCTATTCAATTATAAATGCCGAGTGGAGCAGAGTCTCCACTGTGCTGGCTGCTTGTAAGCCACTGCGTATGCTTGATTTTGCATGCAAATGAATGCAAAGAGCGTCCATTTTGAGTCGCCATCAACGCTGCCGTCAGCCTCATCAGCAGCAGCAGCGCCACTGACAGGCAACTGTCCGTCAGGCAGCCATTTGACACGACATGACGGTCAGTCGAGCAGTCGAGCAGTCGAGGAGAGTGGAGCAGAGCAGAGGAGCAGCGTAGTCGACATTTTGCAAACACTCAACCAATCAGCGTTGGTTAACTGCTCAAATGCTTCCGCTTCCTGTCGCAACGACTTAGCACAAGGTGGCGTGGGCTGTGTCGGCTGTTGGCCGTTAACTATGACGAGCCTACGTCATGTTGCTTTAAAGGACTTGAAAATTAGCTGTCTATTTAGGCACGCAAGGCGCTGGCAGTGGGGCCTGAGCTTTGACTCACCCTTTGATGAGCTGATTCTGATTTGACTTTTTGGCGGAGGCGTGTTGGGCGAATCAATAAGTTAACTTGGCTGATGTCGCGTCACACACACAGTTGAGCACTGGCAAGTGGAAGGAAGGTGTTAAGTGTGTGTGGCGGCGCAGCACACACACACACACAGACACAGAGGCACACACATTGACCCTAACTCCAACTTTTGACAGCTTTTCTAAATATTTCCTAATGCAAACGAGACTTGTGGGCATAGCCGCTGCTTATCAATGGGCGCTCAACTTACACACACACACACACAAATATGATTTGAGGGTGTGCGCGTGAAATGTCATCACAGCAGAGCATGTAAATGAACTTTACAACGCAATGTGGTGGGTTATTTGTAGCTGCTTGCTGTTTGCCCAACGCACACAGAGCCACACGAATACACACATAGAGAAGACACCCTGGAACAGCCCCCATGCTCGTGCAATATTTGTTGTAGAGGTATCCAACATTGACGCAAAAATCAATGTCCGTTATGACAAGTCAACTGTAGTACGAAAAGAAAAAACGGCAGCAGCAGCAAAGGATGCGCAATAAGCTGAAAGCTTATGCTTAGAGCAGTTTAGATGCAGTTAATATAGCTTATATAGAAAATATGATTTTTAGTAAAAAGAGCTGAGGAACTAAGAGTCGCTTGAGCTGAGTAAGTTGTCATAAGACCTATAAAATTAAAAATATTTCGTTTTTTAAATAAATTCATTGATTTATTTCCCAGCTTCCCATCGAAAATTCTTCAGATACGACAGATCTTTTGACAATTCATAAATGAATTTATAAGATCTTTGTGCTATAATATCTTCCTCAGTTTCTTTCAAATAAAATATATAAAATGATTATATATTTAATAATATTAAAATTATTAATATTACAAATATCACATGTTATTACTTTATCAACTAAATTCTATAGACTTTTTAATAAATTCAAACATAACTTTTAGCTAGGCAAACTAATGATAGTAAAAGTTTAATAAAGTTATTAAATATTGTTACCCACTCACCTATTATTAAGCTAATATGCTCGCACCCACACGCTGTTATCAGCCTTTAAATTGATTATAATTGATTTATTTGACGTGAATAGCATTACAATAACAATGATGACAACAACAACAGCAATACAAATCGAATATCGCGACTCGGCGCTGGCCACAACAGAAAATACGTAAACAATGCGGGCTCAGTCGCATGCGCTAAAAAGTATGCTATAAATTTTTACACTCCAAATGACACGCGAATGTGTGAGTGAATGTGTGTGTGTGTGTTTGACACGTTCAACAAGTGCATGTTGATGTGTCGCTTACACTCACACTCATACACATTCACGCACTCACTCACTCCCTCACTCACTGTCTCTTTCTCTCTCCGTCTCTTTGCCTTGCTCTCTTAGCTACCCCCGTTAAAAAAAAATAAGAAATATAACAAATTTGATAAGCGAGTGCGAAAAAAAAAAACAAAAGTTGCGGCTCTCTCGCGCTGGTCAACCTGACTGAACCTTTGTCTTTTTAACCCTTGATGGCCGCCAGCACGCATGACAAAATAATTACAAAACGCCTCACAAATAATATACAAAAAAAAAAAAAAACTAATAAAAAAGTAGGAAGGCAATGTTTATTGATTTTTATTTAACACTCGCTGCCTGCCTGGGCGCCGTTTTTTTGCCAATTTTCCAGATGACATAAGCACGACGGCAGAGACGTCCACGTCGACGTCAGTGTCGCCGCCTATTGTGAATGATACCGATAAGGCGGGCAATGCTGAGCAGGCCGGATGTTGTGAACCGTGCGGAAATCAATTTGGCGAAGCCCAACAAGCCGACACCAACAACAACAGCAGCAACAGCAACAGCGCCCGCAGGATATTGGGGGAGCAGCAGTCGGCAGCTAATCAAAATCAACGACGATGCAGCCGGGGTAAGTTGGCGCAAAATTACAAATTAAAACTGCAGTCGAGAAGGGAAAGGGAAGGTAGGCAGCGATAGTGAGCGGATCCTGACTTGTCTAATTAAGCGACAAACAGGTGACGCAGCAGTGCCAGCAGCATCAGCAGCAGCTCAATTAGGCAACGCAGCGGCACGCAGCTGCCATGACAAATTAGGGCAAAGCAACAAAAAAAAAAAAACAAAAAAGCAAGAAGAAGAAACAATGTAACGACAGACTGATAATGACAGACTACAATGATGCCCCGTTACAGCAGCGCAGCAGCAGCCGCAGTCGCAGCAGCAGCCGACTAAAAAGAGAAGACCAAAAGCAAAATGCGTTAGCTCCATCGACCGGCTTTCTAGGCAGAGCGCCAGACAGACAACAGAGAACGGGCGCACAAAGGAGGGCAGAGATGCGCGCAAAAGTGAGCGTGCGCAATCAAAGAGAACACAAGCAAGCCGAAAGCCTTTAAACAGGGTGACTCATTTACAGCAGCAGAAAGAGCAAGGCAGAGCTCCTTAACAGAGCGCGCTTGCTAGCCGGAAGCCTTAATACAGGGTGTCTTAGTAGCAGCAACAACAGCAGCCGCAAAAGCGGGCGCCTATTGATTTTTGGGTGAACTTCAATGTGCTGCTGCTGCTGCTGCTGCTACTGCTGCTGTTCTGCTTGTAGGCGGGCTGGTTGGGTGGAGTTGCCTGGGCTGGGTGGGCTTGACAACACGAGCTATGAGCACGCGCCTAACGGGCCACCTTTGCTGCAAATTTCAAGTGCCCGCCACTTGAGCGTAACAACTTTTCTGCCGCTGCAACTGCACACTAAATCGATTTTCTTGTTCTTGGTTTTGTTGTTACAAGCAGACGCCAACAGCAGCCGTAGCAGCAGCAGCAGCCACGCATAACTGGAGTCCAACATTGAGACGGCCACGCACACCGCCCGCGCCGCAAAACTCGCCCGTCCGGATATGGACTCTCAGCGGCTGCAGCCACAAGCGCTGTGCCACCTGCGCTGGCGCCACTGCTGCAGCAGCAGCAGCCGCTAAGCAGCAAGCGCAGCTATGCCAAAAATCGCAACTGTCACAGCAACAACACTAACAACAACAACAACAACAACAATCGCATAATCGAATGCGATCTCATACCGAGCAAGAAATCAAAACGCAAGGCAAGCAAACGGGAAACGGAAACGGAAACGGAGCATGTAGAAGCCATGGAGTCCACAGTGCGCGAACAAATAAGGGTGAGAATGAACACACACACACATGCACATACACACAAAGAAGCAAGAAAAAGCCTTTTCAATGACCTGAACACCCCTACCCTGGCTTTAAGATCTGCGGTTTGCCCAGAAATTTTCTTGTTTGACTTCGTTTATGCCCAACTTATTGATATGAGAAGCCTTTTCTTTTAGTCAGAAATGCTTTCTTTATAAAATTCCATTTAACATTATGTTAACATAGAAATGTTAAGTGCCAGTAACAGAGGGAACAGCCCAAATAGGGTATGGCTCCTATTCGAAAGGCCCTAAGTTCACAGAATTTGTGAAAATAATGACAAATGTGGCTTGATAGGAACTACTTTTGCCCTGATTTGCAAAGCCGAATGTGTCTTGTCGTTGTTGTTGGCCCAGTAACTGGGACTCAGCGCTTCGAAAGCAGAGTGAACATATCTAGAGCTAAGCTAGGTTGTTTACAGGGTAACTCCCAGTCGATCACATTCTGAGTAACTTAATTTTAAATAGAGCTTAAGTCAAGCTAGTTAAATTCAGAGTCTGACTGGATATTATTTGCTTGCAGGACATCAAGCCTTTGCCTGGCTTTCAGCAAGCTTTCGGCTCCACCGAAATCGGGCGCTTCTCGGAGCGTTTTCTGCAGACGCCGGAGAGTCTGGTCGAGCGGCTGGCCGAGGAGTACGCAGCGACTTGCAGCAGCAGCAGCAGCAACAACAGCAGCAACAACAGCAACTGCAGCAGCAACATGGGCAGCAGCTACTATGATGCAGCAATTGGTGGCAACATGCACAGCTATTGGCCCTACGAAGAGCAGCATGGCTATGGCTATCAGAGCGCCAGTCAGAGCCTGAGTCAGCAGAGTCAAATGTCACGCAGTCGTATGCGTGGACAGCTCTATCCCTATGCGGACTACGCGGCGTATGAGCGCTATGGCTATGCGGCCTACAGTGCAGCCAGCAGAGCGCGCTACAATGAAATACGCTGCAATGGCTACTGAAGAAGCTCACAAACAATATATATATATATAGTTGTAGAAAGATATATATATAGATAACCTTGTCGTTTTGTCATTTAAAAAAAGAAATTCTCTCTGTGTGTGCCTTTTTCGGTCAAAATTCGGCAATGCCCCGAAACAGATTGTAGAGTATTTTATTGTCGGGCATTGCTGGCGTTGATTGCGTGCAAAATTCATATAAAACAAAAGAAAAACCAGAAAACAAAACAAGGCCAAATGTATATTGAAAACTAAGCGTTAAGTAGTCGAATGTTAAATGAACACAAACAGTTTGCCAGCTGCGCAAACCGATTTGTCACACTGTACATACTCGTAGAGCAATGCATTTCGTTTCCTCTTCTGTTTCCGCTGCAAATGCATTCGGATTTCAGCGATTCTCTGCGTAAATACAATTAGTAAAAGATGTGCCATTGCAAGTAACTTTAATGCGACAAAAACACCTGTTTTTTAAATAAGGTTTTACGTTTTTTTAGTTATATATATATATATACAACAATACATATTACAACGGTACTTAATTAAAGTTTTTACTTTTAATTTGTAATTAGTTAAAGCAAAGCACTAAATTTTTAACTTGATTTCTTTTTTTCATTTTTTTGTACTTGTCCAATTAAATTTTTTAACTTTTTTTTCGATTTAAGTGCCTTAATTTAGTTACATTTAATAACAAAAAAGATTTGAAATTTTTGACAAATTTTTATCAGTTTTAATGTGTAAAAAACCAGTTCAGGTTTCAAAAGGGCCCAAAAAAATAAATAAAAAAAAGAATCCAAATCCAAAAATAATAACACATCGACAAAAACATTCAAAAATGTTTTTTAGTCAAATCATAAAAATAAAAAATATTAGTTGTTAATTAAAAAATTATTCACAAAAAATTAATGAGAACAAAAACTTCGTAGTGTTGAAATTTTATGACAATATTTTCAAAGTTTAAAAAAAATAAGAAAATAAAAAATTAAAGATTATATATACATGTAGCTAATTTTAAGCCCTTGTGTAAATAAAACAAATATTTGAACGTTTAAATTTTATGAAAGCAAACAAAATAAAAATAAAAATTAAAAAAAAAATAAATCAAATTAGCATAAAAAATGAATTTTTTTTAACTATTTACTTTTGCTCTAGCCAAAATAAAAGCCAAACGAATTGAGTTTATATATTGGGAGCGTTTTTTAATGTTTTTATTTTTACTTGTCTTGTTTTTAATTTTTTTAACTGTTTTTTATTGATTTAATTAATTTATAAATATTATTACATAACCTAGAAGTGTGTTGTTTTTTTTTAAATAATTACAAAAATAGTTTTTGTTGTAAAAACAGCAGAAAATTGTGTAAATTAGTTTTTTGTTTTCGTTTGTTTTTTCGAGTTGAGCAGAAAATCAAAAGGCGAAAAAAAATTTAGGCTTTTGCTTTAAGACTTAAGAACTAAAGGAAATCAAAAATATGATTAAGTGACTCAATATAGTATAAAAAATAGACGAAAAACCAATATAGAAAACTGTTTACAGTGTGTGTGTGTGTGTGTGTGACTGTGTGTGTTGGGAGACTGTTACGAGTTGGCTACAAGTTTTCATTCTCTTTTGTTTTTCCGAAGTATATAAATAGTTTGTTCTGTTTTTTTTTTGTTTTCCTGTTTTTGTTTTGTTTTTTAATAATAATAAACAATTACACAATTATTGATTTTGTTAGCATTATTGCCTTGTTGCTGATGCTGCTGCTGATGTTGCTCATCAGTAATAATTAGGTTTATAAATTAATTAGTGTGAGTTTTATATCGTTATATATATATATCATCAATTGTGTTTGTTTTATTTTATTTTATATATATATATATTTTTTATTAATTTTTTTTTATTTTTTTTTTTCACTTTTTGCATAAGCTAAGAGACGACGTGTCTTTGTGTGTGGTGTGTGTTGTGTGTGTGTGTGAAGAGCTTTGGATGCTGGCTCGCAATCATGAGGAGGACGCTGCCGAGGAGTTCTTGGTGGAGCCGCCGCCCGAATTGTTGCTGGAGTTGCGCTGCTTCTCAATGTACACGTTGAGCAGACGCACCTTGCTGGGATTCATCACCGAGAGCTTCGGCTTGAGCTTCTCCTCGCCGAGCACTAGATAGAGCTTGACAATGCAGAAGACCGCCGCCTTGCGCACCATCGACTGCAGGTCATCGGCCGATCGTGCCAGATTCGGGAACACTGTATCCAAGTGAGCATCTGTTATCTCGGTGCCGTGCTGTTCGGTTACCTCGAGCAGAATTTTGATGGCGCACAGATTGGCTGGAAAGGCCCCAGTCGCAATCACCGGATTCACAATGTTAATGGTTAGATCTAGGGGCAGAGCCGGCGCTATGCGCGGTATCATCGTGTCGATCTCGCGCAGCGCCTCCTTGCTGTGCTGATAGCAGTTCATGATCTTCAGCAAGATCAGCTCGAGGAAGTTCAGCCAATTGGTGCCGCATCTTATCGCTGCGCACAATCTTGCTGAGCACGTGCAGGCCAGAGATGATCACGTCCGTGTGCTCCGCCTCCAGCATGTGGAGCAGCATGCGCATTATCGATTTGAAATGCTTGTTGGGCAGCTCGCAGTTGCCGCCGCGTATGCAGATGCCCAGATTGGCGAGCGCCGTTTGCAGCTGCTCCACGGACTGCTCCTTGCTGAGTGTCAATGCGACGCGCATCACCTCGCTCTCGTGCAGATTGCCGGGCAGTATCAGCTCCCCATTCTCCGCAACGAGCAGTGAAATCTTAGCTGTTGGCTGTGCTGGTGGCGCCGCCGTATCCAGTCGCATCGTTGCCGATTCCGGCGTATTCGATTGCGTGGTATTGGCCGACGATTGGGTCTTCGAATTCGATGACAGCGAGTCCTGCTGCGCTGTCAAATCACGACCGGATTGCTGCTGCTGCTGCTGCTGCTGCTGATCGATGGCAAACTGCAGATGATGTCCGTTGTAGCCATTGGGCGCCAGCGATTGGTATTGGCCGCCAGAGAAGCAGGAACGTATCTCTTCGGAGGTCTTCTGTATATTGTGCTGCACCTCCAGCTCGGAGAAGCCATAGTTCGCCTCCTGCTCCACAGATGATTGCCGTGAGCGTGGACTAGAATTCATGTGCATATTGAGCGAGGAGAACGGTCCCACGCTCGGACTCTGCAGCGGCTTGGGGCTGCTGCTGCTCAGCGGCGAGCTGCTCGGCGAGTTGGCCCCACTGCTCTGTCGCCGGATATTCGATTGTATGCACAGACGTGCCGTATCCTGATATCCCTTGGGCAATGCCGCCAGCATTTTTGTCATTTGCGGCGTATTCAGATTGTACAGCGCCACCAGGCACTGGCGCGCCTGCGAGCGCAGCTCCATCGACTTGTGATCGCCGGCCATTTGAGCTAGCTTCAAGACGGTGGCGCTCGCAGCTCTGGTTTTGGTCGCTGGGAAAGTCGCTGCTCTTGCCGTACGTGTTGACCAGCTCGGCGAGGAAGCGCAGAATGGCAATGCGTGTCTTGGTTGTCGGCGTCTGTGTGTTATCCGAAAGGATGCGAAAGAGCTCCTTGAGCTGCAGCTGCGTCGGAAAATATTCGTGTACCACCTGCAGGGTCTTCCAGATCTTACTGTGCATCGAGTTAAGCAGATCGGTGCCCAGCTTATTGAACAGCGCGTCAGCAGTATGAACAGCCAGTCATGGAGCTCGGGTGCATGCACCAGTATCAGCTCGGTGACCGTATCTAAAAACAAAGAGTAGACTTTAGTGTGCGTGTCCATAAACATTTTGCGAAACATGTCCAGGACGCATTGGAGCTGCTGTTGCGTCAGCTCCTTGCCATCGGCCAGATACTGGGTGAGGCTGATCAGGCCATCCTTGCGCTCGCCCCAGTGCGTGGAGGCACAGTATTGTATAATTGTCTCAATATCATCGAAGGGCGCACGCTGGGTGTTTCCAGTCGAGGCGGTTCCGTGAGCCACTTAGCGAATAGTTCGACATGGAGTTGTTGCCACGCGTATAGCTCGAGTCAAAGGACCGCTCCGAGCACACAGAGCTCGCCTCCGAGTCAATGTCGTCGGATTCATCACGGCCCAGCAGCTTGCGTCCCATGCGTATGCCGCCGCTGCGCATGAAGTCCGCCGGAAACGTAGTCGGCCATATCGCCATCGCCGGTGTTGCCGCCGCCCAGCGAGATTTCTGCTTCACGGGATTGGGCCAGCAAGCGAGATGCAGCCGTGCTGCGTACTGGATTATTGCGCTCAGGTGTGCGTCGCGCACTGGAGCCGGTTGAATAGATGCTGCGCTTCATCAGCACTGCGCCGCCGCCAAGCGATTGGGACTCGTCTCCCTGGAACTGGCGGTGCTACGCGGTATGCCGGAGGCCTTTTTGGGTATGGCTCCAGTGGCACCGCCCCTAAAGTAGCCGCTCATGCCATAATGATCACGCAGCTTGGTGCTGGGCGACGTGGAACGCGAGCCTGGCTGCGACTGTGAGACGCCAGCGCGTGTGCGTCCAATGCGTGTGGTAGGCGTCACCGTGCCCGGCGAGACATTCTGGTGGCTGCTATTGGAATTAAGACGTGGTCGTGGCAGCGAACCACCGCCAGCTGCGCCGCCTGCAGCAGCTCCAGCTGCAGCGTGCTGTTCGTGGCTGCCGCCGGCTTCTTTTTGCCTCGAGTAGAGCGTGTATTGAGCACGCGCCTTGGCGCGCTGTGCCGCAGCCCGTGTCCACGGCGGAGATGGAGCGCATGCTGGGCGTTGCCTTTTGCAAGGTGTTTGTGGTGCTGCGTCCGATGCGTGATGGCGCCACTGGACGCTGCTGGGCGCCGTTAGAGCTGCCACCGTCACGTTCTCGTTCCAGTGCTCGCTGTGCAGCTATGTCCAGACTGCCATAGATCTGATCCGCCAGTTCGGGAAAGTGGCGTCGGAATGCCCAGTAGGCGAGTCGAGAATGGCGACGCGCTTCGCTGTCCGCGTCGCCAATGGACTTTTGAGCGTGTCGCGTAGGATGAGAGCATGTCGCTCCAGGGACTTGGTTTGCCACTCCTCGAAGAGCAGCACCATCAGCTCGCAGAGCGACGAGCGGATGTCCTTCGACTTGGACTGCTGCAACGTCTCCGTGTAGATCTTCAAAAGCTTAGGCGCGTGCGTGTACTTAATGATGTATTTGAGCGCCAGCGTCGAGGCTGATGCGATCACCTTGGCCGAGTTCTGGATGAGCTGTATCAACTGCTCCAGTATGCTCCAGCAGAAGGCGTCCAGCTTATTGCGCAACGTCTTGGACATGTACGCAATTGTGATGCACGCCTCGCGTATCACCTGCGAGCGCAGCTCCTCCTTCAATACGTCCAGGAAGGCCAAGGATAACTCCTTCAGCTGCACAGTCATAAATTGCTGCTTGCGCCTGATAGTTGAGCAGCAGCAGCGCGCGCACTTTCTTGAGCGCATCCACTCGCTTCTCCCAGTCGGCATTCTTATCGCTTATAATAACTAAGATTTGTTTGTATATGTCATCCATGTCCTTGGCATGGAATATAGTCAGTTGCGGCACCTGCTCAAAGCTGGCCTCAAATATTTCCATGGTCACGGCGCCCGCATCGCCGGCAACGTCATTGGGCGTGGGCTTCTGACGCTGCAACGACGTGGCCGAGTGCAATTGTCGCTTCACAATCTTTGTGGGTCGTTCGCGCACAGAGATGTTGTCCGCCTCGTCCAGTCCGTTGCCACTGCTGCCGTTGCGCAGCGCAGAGGGCAGCAGCAGACCCTCCAGCTTCACCTGATCGAACTTTTGCTCCAGCAAGGCCAACTTCGAGGCAGGCATGTCATCCATGCGGCGCAGATCCGGTCGCAGGCGATCGCCCACATGCTTGTAGATCTCCACGAGCGTCTGTATGGCCGACTCTCGTACATTCACCGTGGGATCACCAAGCAGTGCGCATACAGGCGTTATGTACACTCGCACGCTTAGCTGCTGTGTGCCGTATTCGTTGAGCGCATTTACAATTGTCTGAAGGAACTCCTCGCGCACTTTGGCGTTCTTGTGCTTGAAGCAGCTGGTGGCCAGTTTATCAATTAACGTTTGAGCCGACTGCACTTTGTGCTCCATTAGATCACGCAGCAGCAGCTGGGCCTTCTCGCGGACAGTGTCTCGACTGTCGCCGAGGCGATCGATCACATGGGGCAGCACCGTGGCTGTGTAGGCATTGAAGTCCGAGCCCAAACGCTTGATCAGCTCCGAGAAGGCCTCGAGTGACTTTTGTGCGATCTTAAAGTGGCTGCCCGTCAGCCAGGGCATCAGGTTGTCAATGAGGAAGCCCATATCTGTGCACACAATTGAATTGGTGTCGTCGCTGAGGAATGTCACCAGATCTTCAGCCAATTGTACCTTGACGCGCATATCCGCCTTTGGCATCTGTTGAATGAAGCCATCCAAATCGCTTGGCTTGCGGTACGCCATTCTCTCTCTATCTCTCTGTCTCTCTCACTTTGTTAAGGTGTGTGTGTGTGTGTGTGTTGCAGCTGCAATAAAAGTGAATGGATATAAAATTGATTTTAGCTTTTGCCTTTGGATAATTGTATTAAATATTTATGCCACACGAGTCTGAGGCACGCTGCAATGCAGGTCAATTTAATTTGAGCACATGAAATGCATAGAAACTGAATTTGAATGGAGATGAATTGATTGCCTTTCCTTTGTCAAAAATAAAAATGAATTTAATTTCTCGCTCCTAATTTACTCAGGTAATAAATCGACGGTAAACAAACAATACAAAACATTAAAAATCTGCAACAATTTTGACAAAGATAAACAAGATAATATAATTTTAAAACAATAACATAAAAATCTGATCTATTTTGACGAAACGAAAACTAAATTTTATTTTCTTTTCAAATAGCGCGCACTCAGATTGTGAACTGCGCGCGCGCACATTAAATGCATGGAAGAAGAAGCAGCAACTGCGACCGTAACAAGAAGAAGAAGCACAAGCAACAGTCGCACAAACGTGCAAAATGGGCAACAATTTCTGTGTTTATCCATGTGCCTGTGTGCGTGTATGTGCGTGCTTTTGTGTGTGCGTGTCCGTGTGCGTGTGCGTGTGTGAAAAATGAAGTCAGTGTTTGGACTGCGAAAAGTAGGTGAATGGCTGTGCGGGTGGGAGAATGGGCACTGACAGTGGCAGATGGCAGTGCTGGAATGACACGAAAGCCAGGGCAGTTTAGAGGGGAGGAAGTAGTAGGTGTGAGCGGGGCGTTGTTTACGGTCGTCGTTGTGCACAAATATGAATCATCTCACCGCGTTGAGCGTGACGACGACGGCGTCGACATCCAGGAGTGCTGCTCGATTGTGGGTGGGTGGGTAGTTGGATAGGCAGTTAAATGTCCAAAACTACAAAAATAAAAACTATAAACAATAACCCAAAAAGGTTGGGGCTCTGCCGCTGCTTCGGCTGTTACTGGCTCTGGTTACGGAAGCGACATAAACGGTAAATGACGAGCGTCGCTGTTAATAGCTGCAGCGGCAGCGGCAGCGACGTCGACGTCAAGCCGTCTATGGGTGGCTACCAAAGAGAGAGAGAGAGAGGGAGCACAACAAAAACAACGAAACAGCGAAACAAAAAGAAACAACATATTTATGGAAATAGCTAAATGAGATAATATGACAGCCAACAGCAAGTTGTAGAGGTAGAAGAGTGTGTCGACAATTACTAAGCAACAACAGCGACTTGTTTGCTCAGTCACAGAAAGAGCAAGAGAGAGAGAGAGAGAGAGCTTTAAGCGAACAAGCAACAAATTAGCATTGCATACGCAATTTTCTATTTATAATAAAACAACCAGAACAGCAACAGCAACTGAAATGATTTTAAAGCGCTGGGCGTAGCTTTCGTAACTGCAAACTTTTTAGAACTTTTTCAACTCTAACTACACGATAAGATAGGGCTAGTTGATTAAAGGCAGCGACCACAGTGTAAGTTTTGAAAAACAAGCAGCAGCTGTTCCGTTATTCTGCTAGCCGATTGGACTGGCCGAGGGCGAATTTATCAAATTTAAATGTCACATGAAAAGCGAAAAGCACACAAAAAAAACGGAAGCGGAGGCGAATGCGAATGCGTGTCTTGGCCAAATAGTTGCATGATCTTTTTTAAACACACTCACAGATACGCACGCTCCTCTCTCTCTCTAACGCACACACACATGCATACTTCTATGCCTAAATAAATACTCACTTTATTTGCAAATCCGGCTGCTGCTGCTGCTGCTTCTTCTTCGGCTCCCTCTCTTCTTTTTACGCTCAATTTTTGTTTTGGGTTGGGTCTGACGCCAGCAATAACAACAACTGCTTCTACTGCTGCTGCTGGTGTTTGTTGGCCGCCTTGGGCAATGTTAAAAATTGATTTTCCAGTTGGAAATTGAACAAACAATTTGTAATGCACACAAATACGGGTATTAAATAAATTCTATATCGTTTCAAGCACAGCCAATTGAACAATTGCCAGATGAGAGATCACAGTTTTGCTCTTATTGTTGCCGCCGCTCACCCACTTCTTTATTTGTATTGATGTTGTTGTTGTTGTTGTTGTTGTTGCGCGCAGTTTCACTTTAACAAGTTAAATGTCATTTGTTATTGTTGTTGTTGCAATATCACTGCTCTCTTCTGTTTCGTCTACCGTTATTGCTGACTGCTAGAGGTGTTCGTCGGCGTCGCAGTCGCAGCGCCGTCGGGCTGCCGCGGGTTCAACACAAATTCCAACGTCTTCAAAGTCTCGTCTGCTGCTGCTGCTGCTGCTGTTGGCTGAATTCGTGAACTTATTCAGTGACGCGTTGTTTGCCTGTATGTTCTCTTGCTCTCTTCCTCTCTCATTGCTCATGGGGTCAGATTTGCACTAGCAATTTGGCCGCGTTGCGGTTGTTTAGTTTAACAAACATCACATTTTGTTGCACATTTCCAGTGTTTGGTTGTTGTTTAGCTTATATTTTTATATTATTTTCACACTTTTTACATCAATTTAACACCGATTTTGTTGCGCGTTGCGAAAAATTGCCTCTTCTTTCTCATCGGTTGTTGCCATAAATCGATACGAGTCGTCACATCGATATCATGTACAGGATTGCAACTACTGACTATTTATCGATAGTAGATTGTAAGTGTGTTGCCGATAGTACATTCTAATTGAACAGTCTGGTAGCGCTATGCTGCACGTGGCGCCTTTATTTAACTATCTAAATATAAATAAATAAAACCTTGAATGTAAATCAGGTGAGTCAGCAATAATATGTGATACGAAACGTTGATAAAACTGTCAACGTTAGCAATGAATGATATTAAATGTCAATAAGCAACGTGGACTTATCTTTTGTATTTAATTCATTTTTATTTGTAATCCGATTTTTTATATGGAATCCACTTGCTTTGTTCTCCAATTTAGTTTACTGAAATTGAATCTAGAGTAATAACAATTTATTTGTATTCAACTTAAGCTAATCAGTCTTTTATTGCTCGGAATTATTCTGATGCACCGCCTGTGCCCGGCCCGATGGATCCTCTGGGCAGCCCCAATCAAGACGTGGCACCCATCGCACCACCGTTCGGGCTGCAGCATCGCCGGGGAACAGTTGCTCAAAGATGGAGCGATAGTAGTAAGCCTCCTTTGTCGTCGGAGTGTTGTGTGGGAATCTCTCGGCAGCCAGTGCAAACTCCGCATCCTCTACGTGGCTGGTGGCCACGCGACGGATGCTATTGATCCATTCGTAGCCTACGCCATCGGAGAACTGTTCTTTCTGTCGCCAAAGCACGGCATCGGGCAGATAATCCTCGGCAAACGCAGCGCGCAATACAAACTTCTCCAACCGAGACTTCTGCTCATCCTTGAATTGGTTTAGTGGTCCAGGAATCTTATCCTGCGGCCGTATGTTCATTACATAGTTGACGAACTCCGTGTCCAGGAAGGGCACACGCAGCTCCACACCCTTGGCCATGGAAACCTTGTTGGCTCGCAAACAATCGGACAAATGTAGCTGCTGCACACGCTTCACCAGCTCCTCATGGAACTGCTTGTAGTTGGGCGCCTTATGGAAGTAAAGATACCCGCCAAATATCTCATCTGCGCCCTCGCCAGAGAGAATCATCTTGATGCCGGTGCTCTTTATGTAGCGAGCCATCAGCAACATGGGCAAGCTGCATCTGACAGTGGTCACATCGTAGGTCTCCAGGTGATAGACAATGTCACGTATGCCGTCCAGTGCATCCTCGATCTCAAAGACGAGCTCCGTGTGGTCACTGTCTATGAACTTGGCCACCTGCCGCGCTGCCTCAAAGTCCGGCGCATCTCTCAGTCCCACCGAGAACGTTTTCAGTCTGTAGCTGGGATTGGTCTCACGCATAATCTTGGTGGCAATTGAGGCTATCAGACTGGAGTCGACGCCACCAGAGAGCAGCGCACCAAAGTGGACATCGCAATGAAGATGCGTGCGCACGGCATTCTCCAAGGTGCTTCTCAGCAGCGACAGATCGCAGGGCAACGTGGGCAGCTCTTGCATCCACGGCTGCTCGAAATGTCGCCAGCGACGCATTGCACCCACTCGGCCGAAACGCGCCTCGCCAGGCGTAAAGGTCTCCACCTGCTTACAGCATGCTGTCAGGCACTTCATCTCGGATGCCACCCATATGTTGCCCTTTGCATCCTCGCCTATGTACATGGGTATAATACCAAATGGATCCCGGGCCAGCAGCAGCTCTTTGCTGCGCTTATCATACAAGGCAAATGCAAACATGCCCGTAATATGCTGCAGCAGCTCCACACCATAATCTTGATAAAGTTCTAATATAACGTGGCAATCACTTTCGGCTTATAGCTGCCACGTCTCTTCGCTATCAGTGCAGATAGTTCTAGATAGTTGTAGATCTCACCGTTGGCAACTAGCATGAGGTTGCCGTCATCTGAGACAAATGGCTGATCTCCCCATTCGACGCCGACAATGCGTAGGCGCTCGTGAACCATGGCCACTCCTTGCTCGGCTATAATCTGCACGCCCGTGGAATCGGGACCACGATGTCGCTGCCTTCCACTCTGCCTATAGGCCAGCTCGCGCAAACTGTGCTTGCAGCCCTCCAAACATTGTGCCTCAATAGGTGCTCCATCGCTGGAGAATATAGCAAAAATGCCACACATGATTCTTAAATGTAATTTACCGATATACGATACACGTTATTCAATATTCGCTATTTGCCCTTCGCCCCTGAAAGCGTCCGCTGTTTAGCAAAACTTAACGTCAACTGCAAGCGCTCATGCTGTGGCGCTCTTTTAAAGACAGCACTCGGCACTGTCACCGTCGGCTCGGCTCGGCTCGTCTCGTCTCGACTCGACTCGACTCAGCTGACTGCCAAGAGCGCCAAGTTGCGTCAGTTTCTAGCTTCGTGCTCTTTCAGAGCGTGCTATGTTTTGTGTTGGCAGCGTTTGTTCTGCCGCTTGCCATCTGTTTCCATCTGATATTCTCAAAGACCCACGCGTGAGCTAAAAAAAAAAAGTAGCGCTCAGCAGTTTTATATATTTGCATTTATTTTCTAATCAATTGAATGTTAGGTAAAATTCCATTGTTCAACGCCTGTGAAAGTTTATTGCTTAAATTTTTAGTTGACTGCCGATTATCAAAAATAAAATTAAATTAATTTTGGATAAATAGTATAATAGAATAGTTTGTATAATAGTTTTATAACTCAAGAGAAATTGTAATTTACATTGTTTATTATTATTTGAAACAAGTAGACAGCTCAGATGGACTCGGCTGACTGACAAGGCCGCCAAGTTGCGTCAGTTTTTCGCTTCGACTCGTTAGTTGTATCCAATTCAACAGTTAATTTAAAAATATATGAGCACATATGTACACACATACAACATATCAAGAGCTACTGCTCTCTCGAACGCTCTCTCTCATTCAAGATGTCAACAATATCCCGTGCTTGCTCTATCTGCTGATAACGTTTGCTTATCGCATGCCATCTCTTTCCTTCTGCTTGGCTCAATGACCCACGTGCGAGTTTTTATTTTTATTTGCATTAATTAAGTAATCAATTGAATGTTAGGTCAAATTTTATTGTTCCAGGCGTGAGAAAGTTTATTATTTAAATGTTTTAGTTGATTGATTTTTGGGAAAAAAATACATTTATTAGAACCGTTTATTTAATAATTGATTAACTCACAGTAGATTGTAATTTACATTGCTTATTATTATTGTAATTATTATTAATATTTTAAAGAACTTTTTCAAATGTCAATTGCAAACAAGAAATGAAAATATTTAACACTTTCCATAGGCTTGATCATGTGCGGCCTGTGCCCGCCCTGAAGGATCCTCCGGACAACCCCAGTCCAGGCGTGGCGCCCACTTCTCCACAGTGTTGGCGGCTGCTTTTCCCGGGAACTGCTCCTCGAAGATGCAGCGATAGTAGTAGCCCTCCTTGGTCTTGGGCGGATTGATGGGAAAACGTTGTTCTGCCGAGTGGAGCTGGGCATCGGTCACATGACGAGCCGCAAATTCGGGCAGGGCATCGATGAGGGCGTAGCCCACGCCATCCGAGAATTGCTCTTTCTGACGCCAGAGCACAGCGTCTGGCAGGTAATCGCCAGCGAAAGCTTCGCGCAACACAAACTTTTCCATGCGCCACTTGCGTTCACCTGCGAATTCATTTAAAGCACCTGGAATCTTGTCCTGCGGACGTATGCCCATCACATGGTTCACCAGCTGGGTGTCCAGGAAGGGCACACGCAGCTCCAGCCCCTTGGACATGGTCACCTTGTTGGCACGCAATATGTCAGAGACATGCAGCTG
Source organism: Drosophila hydei (assembly GCF_003285905.1). Lineage (NCBI taxonomy): Eukaryota > Metazoa > Arthropoda > Insecta > Diptera > Drosophilidae > Drosophila > Drosophila hydei. The sequence continues at coordinate 20,595 of NW_022045646.1, forward strand.
CTCACAGCGTGTGACCATCTCCTCGTGGAACTGCTCGTAGTTGGGCGCCTTGTGGAAATAGAGATACCCACCAAAGATTTCATCCGCGCCCTCGCCAGAGAGTATCATCTTGATGCCAGTGCTCTTCACATGCCGGGACAGGTAGAACATGGGCAGGCTGCAACGCACAGTGGCTATATCATATGATTCGAGATGATAGATCAGATCGCGCACACCATCCAGGCAGTCCTCCACAGTGAAGCTGATCTCCGAGTGCTGGCTGCCAATGTGCTGGGCCACCAGGCGTGCATGCTCGAAATCTGGCGAGCCGGGCATGCCCACCGAGAAGGTGCGCAGCTTATAGTTAGGGTCTCGTTCCCTCATAATCCTGGCAGCTATAGAGGCTATCAAGCTGGAGTCCACGCCACCGGAGAGCAGCGCACCAAAGGGCACGTCACACTGCAAATGCGTACGCACAGCTAGCTCCAGTTGCTGGCGCAGCTCTTGCAGATTCACCTGCCGGGTGGGTGTCAACTGGCGCCAGCTCGGATTGTAGTAGCGCACGGGCTGGAGCTGCTGCTTCACTGTGCCCGCTGCCAGATGACCGGGAGGAAAGACCTGCAACTGCTCGCACACGCCCATCAGGCACTTCATCTCCGAGGCAAACCACATGTTGCCCTGCGCGTCCTGGCCCATGTAGAGTGGAATAATGCCAAAGGGATCGCGTGCCACCAGCAGTTGTCGGCTGCGACGATCGTAGAGCACAAAGCTGAACATACCTGTGATGTGCTGGAGCAGATCCTTGCCATGCTCCTCATACAGCTCGATTATCACATTGCAGTCGCTCTTGGGCTGATAGCCGGGCAACCGTTTGCCAATCTGCTTGGTCAGCTCCACATAGTTGTAGATCTCGCCGTTGGCTATCAAGGCAACGTTGCCATCCTGCGACACCAGCGGCTGATGTCCTGTTTCCACGCCAATGACAGCGAGTCGTTCATGCACCAAAGCCACGCCCTGCTCCTCTATAACAAGGACACCCGTATCGTCGGGTCCGCGATGCCGTTGCCTCCCACTCTGTCGATAGGCCAGCTCCCGCAAACTGTGTTCGCTGCCTTGAAAACGCCTTTTTCCAATAGCTCTTCCAGTCGCTGAGAATATGGCTAAAATGCCGCACATGTTGACCAGCTAATATTATAATCGATCTGGTGTTAACTTCTCTAACCTTATTTTACACCTGTAGCCAGCTTCATCTGCTCGAGCAGTTGCTTTGATATGCGCTTTTATAGCAGATTGGTCAACGAGTTTAACAAGTTTTGTGCCTACTTTAGTTATTTAACGAACCCAAAGAATTGTTAAAAAGGCTTTAAATTTGTTTATCCCATAGCGAATCGAATTTGAGGGTAACTCTCTATGCAAATATTTGAAACAGGCAGAATGATGCGATACCCTGTAAATAATTTAACTCCCTTTGTTTTGCGGGTATCAATCTCTCCCTGTCCGCCTGCACCGTTAGAACCGAAGCAATACAAAAATTAATGCGAACCAACGGTAAAGTGACGCAGTTTCACAAACACCCAATAGGTGGCGCCCGTGGTGATGTCTGTTCAGTAGCTCTGAACAGTATTTAGGGTGTTTGCTAGTCGGTGCCTCTCCAATTAAAAAAAAAAAAAAACAGTTAAAAAAACTAGAAATAAATAATTATTTAATTTTTATTTTTCTAATACTCTATTTTGTTACTTAAAAATGGTTTTTATAGACCATAAAATTAGGTAAGCAAATTAAAAACTAAATTTAATTCTTTGCTGCCACACATAAATGTAAATCACAATATTTAATTCAAGAATATTAATTTGTTTTTGGCTCAGTGTAAAATGTGAATCGAAAGCTGATTTGGGAATTGAATGCGAATTAAACTAAAATTAAATTGCTTAGTCGCACGCCTGATTTGCATATTTCTAGTTAATTAAAACATTGAATTCGGCTGAGGTATTTGCAATTAGATCTTGAAATCAATAAAAAATATAAATAAGAGATAAGGTTTTGCTTTGTTCCCATCATCCTGGGAAACTAAAAGTAAGGCACACCAAATGCAGAGTACAATGTATATATCAGCATGTTGATTAAATAATTTTAATTGATTGAGCGGTCAAAGTGCGCCACTGATTTGTTGATATATATATATATATAGCATTATCTGCAGTTGGCAATAATTCAAGTTTCAATTTCAAACAAAACAAATAAATACTTTTTTAAATTGCACTTATTTATCAGCTGTGAAAAATTACAATATATAGCTAGGATATCGATAACAATCGCAAGCGAATGCAATACTCACTTCGAATATAAGCATAGGCGCGGTGTTTAGTTGACTTTATTAATTCGAATATGTTTTTCCCACGTAATTACTTTTGACTTTCGCATAATGACACGTTTTAAATGACGTCACAGGTATCGCAGATATTGGCGATTTTGAAAGGATGAAGTGGGAGTGCTTGCATTTGCATGACAATTTCATATTTCCGGGTGAATGGTTGTGGGCAATGTAGACATTTAAAAAATAATCAAGCAATTAAAAAATACTGCATTTTGGCAAAATCAAAGCACTTAAATTGAAATATCTTTACTTAAATTATTATATCTTTAAATATAAACAAAATGAATATTTTGATAAGTTCTTGGCGCTCCGCAATTCAAACAATCAACGTCTGTGCTGGCGTTATCGATAAATGCTTGCAATCGCTTTACAACACTGTCGCATTTGAAATATACTGACAGCTGCCTGCATCAGGCAGCGGTGTAAAAAAATTTTATAAATTTTCAAACCAAAATTAATCAATATATTTGTAAAAGAACATGTACACAGATGAGGTGCGTACGCCACAAGCACTCAAGACGCGATATTATGCCAGCCTCAACGAGCTCAAATGTCGCGTAACAACGAGTGGCAGACGAAGCAGCAGTAGCAGTAGCAACAGCAACCATTTTATAGCAGCGGCGTCTGCAACGCCGACGAATGGCGCCAACTCGAATAAATCAAAATGCAGCCCCCAATTGTACGGAACGGTGTGCACACCGCCGCCGAAACGACTACAGAAGGTGCGAAATCCTTTCGAAGGCGCTCTAGCAGAGCGTCTGCATTTACCTTTAATAGCCAGGTGAGTCTCGGATCCAACCCTAGTCAATACTATATTAATGCATTACCATTCCTAGTCCATCACTATTTCAGTGTCGCTCACGCACTCCACAGCTGTCTTCCACTCAATTCGAATGGGACATTGAGGAGGTGTCGCAGTTGAAGCCCGCGGATGTGGAACCGCACGAGACACAATTTCATGACTCGCCAGATGCAGAACAAGAATCCAAGGCACAATTGGCTATTAGCACATTTTTCAAGGAATCGCATATAGTGCCCAGTCCCGTGGACTGTCCGCTGCGCAAGCATCGCATTATTATTAACGAAATAAATGCGAACACGCCTATATCTAACAAAACAAAGCAACGTTCCAGAGACTGTGAGGTGCAGACAGAACTCAGTTTGCCTCCTGTGCTGCCCAAAGCATTAGAAGAGGCACTGCGTCCTTATTTGCAGCCACATTTGGCGGGCGTACAGCTAAATAAGTCAGCTGGCGGTGGCGATATCTTCAACAGTTCCATGCGTCGCAAGCTCTTTGATTTGCAAAATATTATTGTGCTGGGCGAGCTTGATCAGGTGGAGCAGCAGAACCAGCCAGCAGATGCGCAGTATGCCCAAATGGTGGGATCCAGTCCACAGTCCAAGCAGACCATGATTGCTGGCCGTCTCTCCGATTCTGCCGGCGAGGGCTCAAGCAGCTTTGGCTGCCTGTCGCCCATTAGGAATCTCTGCGGTCTGCCAGCTGGTACTCCGGACGATGGTAACGGGAGAAGTAGCGGGCGCAGGCGCAAACAGCTGCTGAATGAACTAGTGGACCTGCCTTCACCGATTGCGCCATCGGAGCACTTGAGCAGGCGCCTATACAGGAGCAGAAGTAGCAACAGCAGCGAACATGTAACCCTCTCAGAGCTAACCGGCACAGCACGAGCCACTTGTAAATTTACACCCGATCGCAGCTCTTCGCCCATGGCCTTGGAGTACTCCACAGACAGCAGCATCAATCATCGTGTGAGTCGTTTGCATATGAATAGTGCAAAACAATTGCCCAACGGACCATTGATAGAGGAAGCAAACGTGGTCACCGTCGAGCAGGATAATGATGAAACAACAGAGGCGGACTTCGATACAGATGACGAAGATGATGCCGATACAGACGCCATTCAATTGTCGCAGCTGTCGACACACAGCTTCAATTGTAGCTCCAATTCGGATACGCCGCGACACCGACGACGACGTTCTGCTAACAGAAAGAACTTGTCCCAATCATTTGGTGCAAATCTACTAGACGATGTGGAACCAGAGGACCAGGTAGAGGCAGTCGAGGCACCGCAACATGAAAACAGAACTGCGCCTGTACCTGGCGTTGGCTTCTATCGTACAGACAGCGGCTTCAATGAGATGAACAGCAATTCGAATTTTGCCTGCTCCCAGGATCTGCCCTGCACTTCGCTGGATGTGTCCATGGTCTGTTGCTCAACGCCTTCGACACGTTCCTGACATTCTTCATATGAAGTCAAAATTGTAATGCAATAATCCTCCTTTTCATAATTTAGTTAAGTATCAGTCTGAAATGCAATGTTGCCCACCTTTCATGTCTATTGTTTAGTTTAGTTCCTTTTTTAATTTTGTGTGTGAACTTAATTAGCAAATTTAAATAACCATTGTCCATGTAGTTGCCAAACTAGTTAAATAAGTTGTCCTCGTTCGCAATTTCATCTTAATTGTATTTTATAATCATTTGATTCATTTCAATCTCCAAAAATAAATTACCAATTATTAAAAAAAATTCTTATATTTGGAATTTGAAAATTCCGCCAAGCATTTAACATAAACCGAAGCTGTTAATAACAGTGAGTCAGTCTTTTGCTGCAGAAACAGTTTTTGATTTGTTAATAAAATAAATAAAAAGCAATAATTCTAAATAGCAATATTTTTTTAATTTTTTTATTAACAATTATTGTTACAATAAAAACAGTCCAGTCTGCCCCACATTTGTTACCATACCTTTAGCTGAACAGGCAGCAGCAGATCACGTTAGTCGTAACAGATCAGTTTAGCATTAACATAACCTATTTGAGTTTAAAAGTAGATAAAGCGATAACACTTGTTCGGAGAGCAAATGTCACAGGTTTCTTCTCAAACATTTTTCAGAGATAATGCGAATGAACAAATATTAATAAGTTAGTTGTTGTTTTGCCGCCGAAGTGTTAACGTGTCGGCACGGAACGCGCGCGTATCTGAAAGAAGGAAATTTAAAAAGTAACCAACTGATTGTATGTTCTTTGCAGTTTGAATAAATAAAGAGAGCAAAATATTGAAAACAGAAATAAATTAATAAATAAACTGAAAAGTAGTCGGTTTATGCATGTTTGCATTTAATTTATATGCGTTTGCAGTTTAATACACTTTATAGTGGCACGCATGCAAAAATACTGTAATATCAGCAAACATCAGCAACAACAACAATAGCCACTATAGTTAAGACAAACCACAAAAATTGCTGCACTAATTTTCACCTGTGTATTGTGTTCTTGTTGCTGTTGTTGTAATTTGCTACGTTTGGCTGCTTTTTGGCTATTTTGATGTGTGAGTGTCGGCGTCCGTGTGTGTGAGTAGCGGCATCTATGCGAGCGCGCGCGTATGTGTGTGTGGTATGCGTGAGTTGTTATAAATAGGCGAAAGATCGAGAGAGGGAGAGAGAGAGAAAGATCACTTCTTGCAAGCAAAGAAAGTGCAAAAAAAAAACTCAACGAAATACACAAAATATGTTTATTTTTATAGGGCAACAAATAAATTAGAACGCCGACAACATGCGAATGCGTAAATATGTCAGGTGAAAAACAAAAACACGAATGAAATTGTATAAATTACCGGATATAAGTTCTTTTAGTATGTTTGTTTTTAATGAAATGAAATGAAATGCCTGACATTTGGCAACACTGCTCAAATTCCTGTTACAAGAAACCAGTTAGACTGTTAACAGCCCCCCTCTGTTCCTCCCTCACTGTTAAGCCAAATCCTATTGGAAGCCGCCTGCTGCATCCGTTTTTGAGCGAAAGTTTTTTACGTTCGTCTCGCCAAAGTGTGCAAAAAAAAAAGAAAAATAAAATAAAATAAGTGTGTGCAGCCTGCCAGCTGTTGATAGGCAAACTGCATAAAGCAGAGAAGAAAAAATCTAGTCAATTAATTGTTTTTTGTGCGCCGTGAAAGTGCTCAACGTGTTCATATAATAAATACAATTTTCTACAATTGCAGCGGGATCTGTGTCTGTGTATATATATATATATAGTTTGATTGAATGCAACATTGAGTCTAACTACAACAACAACAACTGCAACAATAGGCGTCAGCGTCAATGTCACTTGTTGCTCTAACTTGTTATTGAGGTAAGCCTTTATATCAAATACATACTATATATATATATATATATATATATATATATATATATATATATATATATATATATTTATAAATTACCTGTTGAATCTAGTTTATAGCTTAGCTTTAAGGTTCACTTCTTAAGTTATGCAAACTGCGTTCAGTTTTACAGTTATGCGAATCCTTGAATTCAAATTCAATTTAAAAAAACGTAATCTAAATTGACTCTTAAGTACAGTAAACACTAGCAAAAGCGGCAACTGGCAAGGTCGACAATCGACACAAAGGCAATGCTCATTCAGGAAGTAAAAAGAATAAATTGGTATATTGAAAAGACCTAGCACACTGCCTTGTTTACTGTTATGAAAACTGGAGACTGAAACTGCATACAGCAGAGTTTTTATAGCCATCGCTGCACTTAAGCACAGCTCTGTCTTTAACATTTTTAAAGCGAGGATCATTAACAGCGTTTGCAGGCTGAGAACTGTTAAGCTCCAATGCAGTTGGACCAATAAGTCATATGTTATATACATATGCTGATTGGAGAATGGCAAATTGAAAACGAAAACTTAAATTGTAAGAATATAAAATATTTGTATAGTTTACCTAGAAAAATGTCAAAGTAATCTATATTATTTTCTTAAACACAAAATATGAGAAGCTAAAAAATAAAAAAAAATAAAAATTAAAAAAAAAAATAAAGAAATTAAAATCAAAGAAATAAAAATTATATAGATACATATGTACATATTTAACAAAAAGTAAAAAAAATACAAATATAAATAAAACTAAAATAATAAGATACTTAAAACATATAGCAAAACTATCACCAGATCTTTTAAAGCAATTTCAGGTTATTCTGCTGAAATTGGCAGTTGGAAACTTTTGGCCTTAAACTCGCAACTGAACACATTTTGACCCTTTCGGCTGTTGGCTGTGTGTGACACATGTTTGTGGCAACTTCTCAGCTCGCCAGGCCATATTATTTTTTCTTCACTCCTTCTTCATGCCTTTTATTATTTATTTTTTGCTTTAGCCGGTCTCTCTTGCGGCTTTTGTACAACTTCCGCTATATGTGAAGTTGTTTCGTTGAAAAAAAAAAGGAAAAATGAAAAAAAAAATGTAATTAAACCAAGAGAACGAGAGGCAAAAGGGGCACAGTTAGATAGGCTGGCACGTAAGTAAGTAAGGTAGGTAGCAAACAAAGAGTAAAGCACATATACAACAACAACAACAACAACAGCAACAATAACAAACAACAAAACAGCTATAACAGCTATGTCTGTGTAAACAATGAACCCAAGCTGCAGCCGCAACAGCAGCAGCAGCCTCTCATGGGAGTCGCAACTTCTTGTTGTTGTACCCGAAAAACCGGTTACATGAAATCATGAAACAGAACAACAACAAGAACAACTAGTAAAATTCTAAAGCATTGCCATATGCACATTGTCTATCTGCTATCGCCTCTGCCTCTCCCTCTCACGCTCTTTCACTCTGCCCCATTGTCTCGCTCTAATGCGCATGCGTGCAACTTGTTGCCAGCTGCTGCTGCTGCTGCTGCTGCACTTTCATTAAACGTTTGCTTCAGCCCGCCAGTTGAATATGTCTATGGATGTATACACCCTAGATTAAATGGAGTATATTAGCTTGACACATAAGCTTAGCTTTCTCTAAAGCTGTATTAAAGTTGCACCAGTTTGAGGCGTATTGGAAACTAATTGGCAGGCGGTTGGGTTTTTATCCTATCAAAACGTATGCAGTACATCATAATCCAATTGGAGTTAATCTGATAATGCTGCACTATGCTCACAAATGGTTTTCATCATATATTCTAAATTTTTAACTATGCCAAATTCTTTAACCATTATATATATATATTATATATATATTTATATATATTGCATAATCCAATTGAATCATTCCAGTTGGATTACAGTTAATCAACATTTCTTATCATTATTATTCAGAAGGCTAAAGCATTACATTGCAATTACATTAATCTAATTGGGGCTTAAATACTATTGTTTACTGTTGTTCCTCTAACATAAATTGGAATGCTTTTAATCAACAGTTTTATATATACTTATCGAAAAACTATTACATTCCAATTGCATTAATCCAATTGACTATTACTCAACCTTTCTTATCAATGACATTCAGCAAATAAAAATAGTCCAATTGGAGTCTGAAGGTACTTAGCAGCAATCGCATTGGAATGCTGTTAATAAACATTTCTTATCCAAGTTGAACAAAGCAAACTATTAAATACAAATTACATTAATCCAATTGGGATTTTATGATGTTTAACAATTGTTAGTTGGTGCTTACATAAACTCTTTCTAATTGAATTAATCCAATTAGAATCAGCATTGTTTAACGCTATTCAGCTAAGGCAAGAGCATTTACAATTCGCCTTTGCCGCTCAGCGCTCGATCTTCTACTTGTTTTTCCTGTTTCTCCGCAGATACATATATACAAATTCAATTTCTAATATATAAAATCAAAACACGTTTTTGCATCCTTGTGGCACACTGACATCTTTCAACGTAAATTTGCTTAATTAATATCACAAAAGCTTTTGCTTTCAGTTTCTTATTCATCTGCTACTCCGCCCCTCTTTCGCCTGCTCTTTCACACATGTTGTTTGTCCAGTTGTTTGCATTGATTTGCAAGTTTTTCGCTTCTCTTGACGTAATTTGCTTAAATATTTTATTTACCTGACCGAAATCGAATCGTTTGCTAATCAAGCTGCCTTTTGTCTTAGTTAATTACTGCGACAGCTCCGTTACGATTTAATTGTCGCTCAGCGAGAGTCAAGGACTCGCACCCCTACACTGCTGGCCATCCAAATGTGTCTACATTTTTATCACTTTCATTTTATGTGCTTCTTAGTTAAGTGAAATATAAAATGAAAAACATATTAGCTTTAGAGGTGCAATATGTGTTTGTCTGCCCTATAAACATGTTGAGCCGTTCGCTTCGTTTGTCTGCGTAATTCAATGCTGTGGAATGCTTCCAAGGAGGCGCCTTAGACAGCTGTTTAATTAGTCTGCGGCAACAGCTGCGTTTGCCAGCCAAAAGTTAAACAGAACAAAGCACAAAATATGCCAAAATTAATGACAGATTAGTCAAATATTTTATACACTTGCAAGGGGGAAGCTCAAGTGTTGTTGAGCTGAAATTTAATAGAAACATGTGTGTATATTATAATACATATATATTCTTATATATGTAGAGAGAGAAAGAGAAATACATATGTCTTATATATACATAAAAAGATTTCATTCCAGTTGCTGTTGCTATGGATCTATGTATCTATTCAATGCGTGAGATTCTCGTAGAAAGGTGCCACAACAACAGCTGGTGTCTATATACATACATATATACATATATGTATGTGTGTGTACTCCCAACTTGCCCAACTCTTCTTGCAACTCTTGAGAAGCGCATAGAAAGGTTCTATAGCAGCAGCTTTAACGGCAAGGTGTAAACTTTTATATAAAAACCTGTCTATATACATATACATATCTGCATGTGTGTACTCTCAACTTTCCCAACTCTTGAGAATCTCATAGAAAGGTGCTATAGCAGCAGCTTTAACAGCTAAGAACTGCATTTGTTGTAATCAAACATATATAATTTCATAAATATAAAATTCTATATTCCATATACACTTCGAAATAATAGCAAATTGTATACATTAAACTTATTTTTTTCAGTGTAAAAATATGGTTTTCATATTAATGTAAACAGTTGCCTATAGGTTTATGATACGTCTAAGATATATAGTAATATGCCTGCCTATATATTAAGATATATATAGGGTATATATATGCTTTAGTCATGTTTCGAAGTCAGCCTTCACTTCACAAAGTTTCATAAAACATCAACGACAAAAGGTTAATTGGTTGAATCGTTACAAATCTGTTGACAATTTTCATAGACAATACTACAAACGAGGGCGGAGAGGAAACACCTTACGCACTCTGACACCGAATCCAGACGTCTAACCAGACGAAACGGAAACAAGGTCTTGACTTCTGCTATTAATGAGCTGAAAAGAAGGCAAAGGCAAAAGTTTGAGCTTATTAAACAGAGCAAAAGTTAACTTGGAAAACTTATTTCGAGTACAACTTGTTAATTGTTCACTTTGCATTATATTGTGAGTTTATAGCGTGTAACGGTAAATATCCCTTGATACCCAGCAACAATAGAGAGGAACAGCAGCAGCAGCAGCAGCAATAGTAACTGCAATAGTAGCCAGAGAAGCAGCAGCAGCAGCCTCAGTCGTGGCAGCAACACCAACAGCTGCTACATCATCATCAGCTGCAGCAGCAGCAGCAGCAGCAACCTCAAAAGTCAGTCAACTAATTCAATTAGTGCCATGTGAATTATTTGCCCAAATTTGATGATGGGCATACAGAGTCCAGGGAAGGGGCTGGGCAGGGCCTGGCCGTAGGGCGGGCAGTCGAGGGATGTCGGATAAAAGCTGATATAATGAAGCTATTGTAAATTCACTTTGTGTTTGCATTGCGGATGGAAAACAGGTTGCAGGGCGAAGTACTTAGAATCTAATTTATGTTGCACTTAGTTTAGATTAAACTAAATTTGATATGAAGAAACTCAGTTGTTATATTTGATATAGAGAGAGGCTTATATAATTTACAACTAAAGACTAGACTTATCTCTAGATGTACTAGTCAGAGGAGAACTGCATAGTAGCAAATGGGGTAACTGCGTCTAAGAGAAGTAGCCTGGGGTTTCACTCCAGTTTCCTACTCAGGCAGCTCATCTACTGTATCAAGCAACATTTTCTTTATTTCATATTTCTTATATCGTATTTAAGCTCATTTGCTTCTTTTTGATTACATATATATATATATATAATATATTGCTATATTCTGCACTCTCAGCTCGACAAATTCATTCATTTTTCTTTCTATACTTCATAAATATTATATTTAATTCAACTCCATTAAATTCGCACACAGTCTCCATCTTGCTTTTTTGCTCGATCTTCCACCCTCTCTCTCTCTCTCTTACCCTGTCTCTCCCTTCCTTTTGCCATCACCAATTAGTCACGCTTTCATCTCTGCCAATCATTTGTCCATCGCTAACACCTTTGTAGTTACCACGGCCCGGCTTAGAGTATTTTTTAGCGCTTTTTTGTTTTTATTTTCTTTTTGCTAACTGGACCGGCCTTTGGCCTGGCTTATTATCTTAACTAAAAAGAGAAGAAGACGAAGTAAATAATTTTTTCGTTTCTTTTGTGCCAGTTTCAGTTTTCAGTTCTCAGTTTGCATTGTTCTGCGTTTTTTTCGCAGGCAACGCAAAACAAAAAATCTTTGGGAAAACAAAAAGTTTTCTATTTGAACATTTTGGTGGGTGTCGCATTGGCCACGCCCCCTTTTTACACGCTACACAATAACAATTGTGCTTTTGTTTACCAATTTGTGGCTAATTCTACGACTGCTTCTGCTTCTGCTGCTGCTTATTCCTCTTCTTCTTCTTCTCGTTGTTTATCTTTTTAGTTTGCTACTCGTGTTTGTCTTTTTGCATTCAGTTTTGTTTGTTTACTTTCTTTGGCTTGGTTTAGTTCGACATTTGTTTTATTTCGTTTTTTCTATTTTTTGCTGAGTTGAAAGTTCATTTGCCGTTTTAATTGCTAGCTAAATAGCTCGAAAGTTATTTATTTTTGGCTTGGAGCTTTGGACGCTTTGCGCAAGCTTAAAAAAAAACTTTGAAACTTTTACTGAATTGTGTTTTATGGTTTCATAAACAAAGCCAAAAGCAATTGACAACAGATTTTATACAATTAACTGCGGAACTTTAATTTCGAAATATAATTATCTTTAAATATTACTTAATGTTTTTATAGAAAAATTTAATACTTTTCTATTTGCTTTGAAAGTTTGTAAGATCAATTGCTATATTGTTTATATTTATATATTAAACTTTTTTCTTTTCAAATAACGATTTCTGATGAGAAGTTACAAAGCAATTTATTTATCAGCTGATATCTATTGAGTAAGTAACTTATCAGGAGACTCAAAACATACTTAACTTATTAGAAATCAGTATAGATTAGGCACAAGCACGCCGAAAACATAAAAATACTAATACAACTCAATTTTAATGAAATACAATTTAGTTTTACGACACGATGTTTGCATGCATAAGAAAAGTGTGACCAAGTGTCATTTGTGGAAAGCATGGCATCTGCAACATAAATGCTTTTTATCGTTATCTATGCAAATAACGGGTTGCCTTCTTCGAACAGTGCACATTTACATAAGCAAAAGAAAAGTGTGACCATATGCAGCCAATGCTGCAATGTCAACTGTCATACGCCTATCGCACTTTTATGCAATGGATAATTGATTGTTATCGATACCTTTTTTAGTATGTATGTGTGACCATGGTCATTTGCACTGACATATTCAAGCGCAAAGTGGGACCAAATGTGGCTTATAATAACACGTTAATTAGATCATACTTAACGCTCTAGGAATTTATTTTGAAAAGAACAAATTCATTTCCACTAAGTAGAGTTCATTGAAACACAAAGAAATAAGGGGTAACACGTGTTGCCAATGAAATATATAAATTGAGATCGGTGGCGTTTATTTGACTAATTGGCTCAGAGGCAAACGACAACACGGAAAAACCGACAGCATTAAATTTATAACAATTTAATGGCCAATTAGTGGCAAGCGTAAACCGTTTCTCTCTGTGTGTTTGTGTATTGCGGTCTAGGACAACTAAAATACACACACCAGCACACACGCACAGACTCACAGATATATTCGCACGCCTACATTCCACAATTTTGGGCAATCTGTGCACTCGCATTGAAATCGAACGCGTTTCCATTTCGAATTTCAAACCCAATTAACATTTTGCCTGGCTGCACAATTTCCACTCGCAGCCAATTTGGTTGACCATTAAATTGGCCAGCAAACTGTTGCAAACTTCTATACACACAAATATTGTAGACCGCAAAAGAATTTCGCTTCAGTCAATGCTGTGAGCCTTTAATGCCATTAGCAGCTGCTCGCCAGCCAATTGTGGCCTATTGTGGACTGAGCCATAGAAAATGCCGGCTACAGGTAAAAGTTTTTGACGTTCTTATAATATATATTTTTAAATAAGTAGAAGTACTCTTTTGAAACTAAGTTACAGTTGACGGAGTATACGCAGAGCATATGCCCTGTAGAGTAAGAATAGAGAAAGTATATGCAGAGTATGTACCCTGTAAATAGCAAAATATTGTTTTAAATATGTAGATAAGGCTTAATAGCTTTTAAGAGACTCGAAGATAAAGCTCTATCTCTCTCTAGAGTAAATCTACACACAATTATTGAGAAAACATAGTATTCGTAGGTGTATGTATTATCGAAATACTATATCTTATCGATTTATTTTGATAGTTTTGTAATTTTTTTCTACGTAGGCCTATACTACACACTTGTTACTTTACTCTGTTTTCCAGGGTATTTACAGCATAATTTTCTTTTTAGCAAAGGAAAGTTTTTTTGACAGCCTCTTGATGTTTTGCCTTCCTTTTTTTATGAGTTTTTCCCGTTAACAATTCTTTTAACTAGCTTTTCAAATGAAACACCACTCAGCATAGCTTACCTCTCTTTCTCTCTCTCTCTCTTCCACTGCCTCGCTCTCTTTCTCTCTCTGTGCAGCTGTAGTATATTATAGAGTAATATTTCTATGTAGAATTGCTTTTCGGTTGCTCGTTTCTGTTCGCTGGCAGTCACGGGTCTATTTCAGTTAATTATCGCACCAGCAGCAGGTTAACTTGACGCTGCCCGGTACGAGGCAACTGCCCCATAAGCTGGCCCCGTTCACCTACCCCTGCCCCACCTTTGTTACTTCTCCTCCTTCGCCTCCGCTACCTTCTTCATAACGGGCCTGACGCAACTTGACTGATATTTTTGCTCGAATGATCTAATCAGAAAAAAGTTGATTTGAATTGTTGTTGGTGTCGCTGTTGTTATTGTTGTTGTTGTTGTTGTTGTTGTTATTGTTATTATTGTTGTTGGCATTGCTTTTGTCAGTGGGTAACATTGACGCTGTGTGGGACAATCGATTGCGTTTTGTTGTTGTTATTGTTGCTGTTTATGGATGTTTATATCGTAATACCTGTATGAACGGGTGTGCAGTTTAATGAATATGCTCGAAGAGCAAAAGCATTCTAAAAACATGTTCTAAACACTACTAGAAATTATTATGTGTGGAAGCAATTTGCCCTATGTATGCACACATAAACATGTTTATTACATGCACTTAAAATTACACATAAATAAATTGATTATAAGTCGATTAAGTACATGTTACACTATGTGGACTCCATGTGGAACATATATAGGGCACATGTTTATTACATGTACTTAAAGATACATGATTAGATGTTGATTAAGTACGTGTGATACTATGTGGATTCCATGTGGAACATATGAGGAGCACTAGTGGAACATGTGTATTACGTTGTTAGCTTATATATATATAGGAATTAATTTATTTTTATATATGGATTACAATGTAGATATTACTTGTGGAATATATGAGGAACGTAACTAAAGGAATGCAAATATTTTAAATATGTAGATCGTATATGTGGACTATGTGTGAAGGATATATAATGCCTTATGAACTAAATATATCTGATCTCAAACCTTAACACTTATTAACAAAATATCACTTGTGGAATCTATTGTAAATACTATATATTAGTTAATCGCTTACTATATTCGATTGAAGATCTCTTAAGTGTACTTAGATATCAGAAGTAGCTTATGAAATTTTACAATATTGCATTTTTGATAGTCTATTATCAGACATTTTTTATTGTCTGCTATCTATACACGTAGCCCTCATCAGTTATTATACAATTGTTAGACTCTTGCTAAAGTTTCATTTCTTGGTTTATCTGTTGAACTATGTGACGGTCATTTCTTGCTTTCCGGCATTTGCCGCATGACGATTATGAAATTTCCAGATAAAATGCTTTTATTCTACGTGCTGGCTAGAGTTTTTATTCAATATTGCCTCATATTGCGTTAAGCTATCCAATAATCGAGTCCCTCGCATGTTCAACAAACAAAAAAAAAAACTCATGAAAAATATGGCCAAAATGAAAAGACAGCCTTTGTTTTAACTCACATGAGAGAAAATACAAAAAACACGTAGAGATAAATGATGAAAAAGCAGAGCATACCCTATAAAAATATATAAATATGTAAAAGTTCTGCAAATTGTGTTAAAAAAATTAATATATCATTAGTTTCCCTCTTCTGAATAGTCATGTATCTTATATGCACTTTTTATGTCCTAAATAGTTAAACGTTCAAATTAAGTGGTAGAAAATATAAAATTCTATTCAATTCTATCAACTGCTGACGCTTTTTGTTGACAATTTTTTGCGCCATATCGCCAAATCAACGAATGAAACAAAAAACGTTAACTGATATGCCAAGCGAAATGTGCACAGACAGCAATAGAGAAATTGAAAGAGAGGCAGAGAGAGGGAGAGAGGGAGAGAGAGCGAGAGAGCGAGTGGGGGGAACACATGACTAGTCAAAAGAGGAATTGCGTGTGGGGTCATCAACTGGGCTTGCGGCCCTCGGGCTAAAAACTTTATGACCGTAACAATAATAATAATAACAAACAACAACAGTCGAAGAAATAGAAGCAGAACAAAACGGAACAGCAAAAGTATTGAACAAAAGAGCAAAAGTTTGATTAATGAGCGGGCGGACGGGCGGGCAGCTACTTGCAACAGCAACAACAGCAACAGCAGCGTGCAACAAATGTTGTTTAGAAAAGTTCTACTTGAAAAGTCAGGCTAAAAGTTATTGGCCAGTTAGCTGCCCAATCGTATCTGGTGCCACAAATTGTGGCTCAAACCGCTATTGAGGTCGATTTCCATAATGAGCACAATAATAATTGGATGAGTGCTTCAGAAATGTATACTTCAACGCAAATTGAAGCACTTTCTGGGCAGCTGTGAAGATCAATTGATCAATTCTATTCCCCACTTTCTTTAAACACCAGAGACTTTGTAGTTTGCGGGTGGAATGTATGTCAATTATTGTGGCTGGCTTTAAAGAAACAGTTTTAACAATACGATATTTAGATCTAAGCTGTGTATGGGCTGTGGAATGTATTTATAATGAATGTATATAAGAAACGGCAAAGGGGAGTCTTTTGAAATGTATGTTCTGTGTGAACAAAGATATGAATGGTGTGTGGAACGTATGTGTAAAGAACTTTGTCTAGGAAATTCAAGGTTCAATCATTTTAAATGTGTATCCGCTATACATAAAAGCTGTGGATGGAATGTGGAACGTATGTGCAAAGATGCTATCTACTTTCATATGCTTAAATTGCTTTTAAAACGTATACGTGAGCGGTGGCTGCCATGTGGATCGTATGTGGAACGTATGTTAATTTTTATAATATATAACTTATCCTATTTGATATCTTACCTTGCATATCGGTATTAACATATGCGAATTGGCATGTGGAATCCATGTGCAACGTACGTTAAATTTTAATTAAAGCTAAGTAAGACTTAATATTTAGCACTGAAATGGAACAGCGTGAATGATGTGTGGAACGCATTTGAATTATAAGTATATAGACCTATATAGACCTATACTGAGACTTGGAAGGCAAACATAATACATGATCTTTTTATTAAAGATGAAATATGAATTGCCTCTGAAAGTTTCTAGACTTCCCTTAAATACTTTATCGCACACAAATGTACTCTTTCCGCGTGCTTAATAATTAAATTGAATTTCCTTCGTTTGCTTAGGCGCCTCTTTATTTATGGCTTCGACTTACAAAGGTTTTCGTTCAGAATTCCAACCGCAATTCGCGCTAAGAGCACTTGACCTATTAAAAAACTCAACTTTTTGCTCAATTTGAAGCCCTTTCAATGTCATTCAAATGTCAACAGTTGTCGTCCATTCCAGAAGCTAACGTTCATTTGGACCTTTTGCAGCGGCAACCGTAAAGCACATAATTAAATATTTAGATTGAATCAACAATTTGCCGAGAGACTAACGAAAAGTCCATTCTATTATTCATGCTGCGAAAAAAGAACATTAAAAATGCAATTTCAATAAGAGCAGCAAATGGAACTCAATTAAAAACGCATGTGACACACAGCATAAAAAACAATTAAACTTTTTCAGCAAATATCTATGTACATATGCATAACACACACGTTTATTTACTTAACTTCTTTAATAAACTGGCTCACGAAAAAAAGCTGTCGGATCTGCTCACATACGTTAATTTCGTGGCATTCCACAAATCGCTTGGGATCCACAGAAGTTTATCAAAAAAAAAACTTTTGCTGAAAAATGCAATTAAAATCCATCGCTGAGAGTTCGCTTGAAGTTCACAGAGAGTGCGTTGGGAGTTAGAAAACTTTTCTGCTGGCCAACTAACTCAGTCACGCACACGAAGAGAAAACAAAAATTAAAAAAAAAAAACAACAACAAAACGTAGCGCTTGTAAAGCGATTTTGCCGCGCGTGCCAAAACAAATTTTCCCCAACTATTCATAAGCGCAGACAAAGGGCGAGCTCTAGCAATGCCTCTATCATCATGATGCCCATCATCCCGAACATCATCAACGGCATCACCGTCATCAGCGTCACCTGTCCCTGTACTCAGCATACTTTTGCATATCCTGTCGTACAAATATTTTGCCATGTAACAGCTTCGCACTTTAGTACTTCGCAGTCATTTTGCCTCCCCTAAAACTTCCGTCGCTCTGGCTCACAGACTCCGGGCACTGCTAACTGGCAACATTGTTGCCCAAAACGTAACGAAACTTGGCGCCAAAATAAACAATATCAATTAACTAAGTTCGCCCAGCAGCAGAGCGAAGAGTGAAGACCCTATCAGAATGTGAACTCCAATGAGTTCGCTTCTATAAGAGCTAATAATTTAGATATGATTCATAATGCAATCATCCCAAGAATGCATGTTAATGTTATTGAAGTTATCATTATCCGAATGATTATTATCATTATAGGTCTTTATGTTTATCATATTTACCATTGCCATTACCCTTAACCTTATCTTTATCCTTATCCTTATCCTTATGCTTATGCTTATGCTTATCCTTATCCTTATCCTTATCCTTATCCTTATCCTTATCCTTATCCTTATCCTTATCATTATCCCTATCCTTATCCTTATCCTTATCTTTATCCTTATCCTTATCCTTATCCTTATCCTTATCTTTTTCCTTATCCTTATTCTTATCCTTATCCTTATCCTTATCCTTATCCTTATCCTTATCCTTATCCTTATTCTTATCCTTAGCCTTATCCTTATCCTTATCCTTATCTATCCTTATCCTTATCCTTATCCTTATCCTTATCCTTATCCTTATCCTTATCCTTATCCTTATCCTTATCCTTATCCTTATCCTTATCCTTATCCTTATCCTTATCCTTATCCTTATCCTTATCCTTATCCTTATCCTTATCCTTATCCTTATCCTTATCCTTATCCTTAGCCTTAGCCTTAGCCTTAGCCTTAGCCTTAGCCTTAGCCTTTGCCTTAGCCTTAGCCTTATCCTTATCCTTATCCTTAACCTTAACCTTATCCTTATCCTTATCCTTATCCTTATTCTTATGCTTATCCTTATCCTTATCCTTATCCTTATCCTTATCCTTATCCTTATCCTTATCCTTATCCTTATCCTTATCCTTATCCTTATCCTTATCCTTATCCTTATTCTTATCCTTATCCTTATCCTTATCCTTAGCCTTAGCCTTAGCCTTAGCGTTATCCTTATCCTTATCCTTAACCTTATCCTTATCCTTATCCTTATCCTTATTCTTATGCTTATCCTTATCCCTAATATTATTCTTATATTTATCGTTATCCTTAGCTTTATCCCTATTCCTACCCTTATCTTTATCTTTATACATATCTTTATCCCTATCCTTATTTTTAACTCTATCGTTATTTCTATCCTTATAATGATCTTTATCCTTTTCCCTATCTTTATCCTTATCTTTATACTCATCCTCGTCTTCATCCTCATCCGCATCCTTAATTTTTAACCATATCCGTATCATTACTTTCATCCCTATCCTTATCCCTTATCATTATAATTGTGATTATGATTATCCCTATCATTATCATTCTAATAATTTATCTAATTCTTAAAGTAAGCCTCGTTTCTCACCAATTGTTTCGCCCTCCAACAAAGCCATTGTCTAAAGCTATTACACCTTACATTGATACCCTAACAAAATGGTGTTAGAGTAAAAGTTTTCTCCCCAGCTGCATAGTCAGGCAAATGACAAGAGCGGAGGCTGGGCTAGAAACATAGAGAATGTTTGAGAAGTGTGGCTAAGCTCTGGCAGCGGGGTGACAACTAAAAACCGCCGCTAAACAAAAGGAAAACAATGTAATGGCGGCAAAAAAACAAAAAAAAAAAACAATAAAAAAGAAAAACATAAAAAGCCACGCAACAAAAGCAACAACAACAGAGACAAAGTTGCCCACAGAGCAAGCCACAGTGGAACGCCTGTTCGCCTGGCAATGGCAGTCGCCTTAATGGGCTATAGGCGGGCAGCTGCCACATGTAAGCGACTAGAGAGAGAGAGAGAGAGGGAGAAAAGGAGTAAGGGCGACAAAGACAGAGACAGACATAGTGGGAGGGAGGGAGAGGGCAACTGTGGCAGCAGCTACAAAGTGGAACAATGCGACATGTTGCGCTCCAAAGATTTTGGCTAGCAAATTTTTGCAGTCATACAAACAACACACACACACAACACACACACACATAACACACCCACACACATACACCTTAATGTGTTTGGCAAGTCGATAAGCAATCTGTGCGTGTGCGTCTGGTTAGGCGGAACAGGATGCGATTTATTAGTAGCAGGAACTAGGCTCAAATTAATTTTTGCAGCTTGTTTAACAAAATTTACTGTGCTGCAATTGGCATCTTGATGCTGAGTCAAAATCGATTGGAAAACCAATTTGTGTGCTAAGAGCAATCGTTGAAATTTGACACTGCAGTGCAATGAAATGATGTCCATGGGCAAAGTTCAAGGGCTTCCAGCAATGCACCTGAATAGCAATCTACAGGCACTGCAAATGTTAAAATTTATTCTGAGTTATCACAACTGTTATTAAATTTCAGATGAAAATTTAGAAAATCATTCGTAGTGATATACCTTGCGATAACTTTATCGATATCCAAATCGATTTAGAAAATCAAAAAGCATTCCCGTTATGGCTTTACTTCTCTCTTAGCAAATTTTTGATAAATTATTTATATGTATTTATAGCTAAAAATGCACATACGCATTACAATGTATAGAATGACAAAAAAATTCTATAAAATTTCCCGAAAATCTTCCAGTCATATATCATGGAATGTGTGCTTCAAATATGCCTTTTAGATTAAACATAAGCACACAAATAAAAATATAAATTAATAAATATAAAATGGCAATTATAAGCGTCTGTGACAGAAACGAAACGAATCATAAATAATATAAACAAGTTTAAGATTATGTTTCAATGATAAAGGCAGTTGGCAGTAGCTGTAAGAATCAACTTCATTCTAAGTTAAATAAGTTCTATTAAATAGAGCCATACTTATAATTAGTCACAATATTTGCCCAACTCCTTGGAAACTTAGCTAAAGTTTAAGGAAGTCGTAATGCGGGTAACCTTTAGCCTTTTCCCCCTCGTCGCTGATTAATGCCCAGGAAAATCCAATTACATTGGAATATACAACAGCTGCGCATACAGAAAACTATGAACTATGAAATTCAGCCATTGCAATTTGCGCAGTCATTGAAGCACTTAACACACGGATTTTGATTAAAAAAAAAAAAAGAAAAGAACATTTTCTTATCATCCGCCACCCTGAACTGCACTCGTAAGACAATATCATAAAAAGGGCGCTCAGCTGCGCATAAACTTTGGAAATACTCTTATAATTAAATTACACAATATTGCGACGAGGCTTATCACGAATCAAATGATTAAACGCAAAATGTGGGTAAACGGGGAAAAACCCATCGTTATTTAATAATAGATTGCACCCTTAAAGGCTAGATAAAAATATAAATGTACGACTCTACATGGATGTGAGGAATAAATGCACTTGCATATACCCTGTATTTGAGCTTATCTTAAGTTGTATATAAATTGTATTTATGCAGGCAGAAAATTTTGTTGGAGATTTCATGAGAATCACATAGAAACGCTGTCTTGCTGTCTTTCTATAAGCTTTTCATCTCTTATTCTCACTTTATCAGTCTCTCTTTCTTACTCCCTCTATCTATCTCTTTCTAACCCTCTATCTGCCTCTCTCCTTTCTATCTATATATTATCTCTCTCCATTTATCTCATTTCATCTCTCCCTTTCACTCTTTATCTATCTCTCTCTCTCCATGCCGTTTTAAAAATCACCTTTCTATACGATTCTCATGTATAAACAAAATGTACTTCGGATAAAACAATATAAATATATTTACTTCACAATATCTTCTTTCAATAGGAAATTCAATTCGAATCGTTATCGATATGTCGCCTATCTGATCGCATACGCCTTGTCATCTTTTTCATGCATTTTCTTAGGTGTTG